>NW_026578174.1:0-138682 GCF_029603195.1 Condylostylus longicornis
TTAATTGCATGAGCTAAGAAAAATAAAGATACTTTTTAGTGTCATGGAATTTACCGTTGGTTTTTTGCGTTTATAGAAATTTAAAAAAGCTTGTGGTTTTTAAAATATAAGGCGTCAAAAATTCAAATTTTACAAATTTCAAGATGCGATAAGTTGAGAAGGGATGGAGACGGGAAAAAATGTTCTTCTAACGAAATAAAATATTTATGAATATCTAAGAGCTGCTAAAATTTCAGACTCCTGTAAGGTACGATGTAGAAGAAAAATGGTATCAAAAATTTGCATGTTCGTATAAAATTTCAGCTTTCTATCTTCAAAGGTGTAGAAGTTCTGTAAACATGTCCATAATAATTTGTTGATTCGTGTCTATAATAGGATAATATTCTTTTCCATAATATTCTTCTCCATAAGTTTATATTATAGCTTGTTTACGGACTGAATTATGTACACTAAAAAGATCAAAATAGAAACAAACTGAATAAAAAATTAAAAATTTTATCTAAAAATTTGTTTAAACCGATCGAAACCAATCATGTAATAAAGGAATATCAAAGTAAGATGTGTTTTAGTCAGAGGTGTGAAAAATTAGTCGAAAATACAGCTGTTTACCTTATACAATAAACTTTGAAGCAGTTTTTCTAGTCCAGATTCTTAGATTTGTTTAATTTGAGTTGTTCCAACATTTTTTCTACAAAAATACATATTTCAAAACTCCTTGTACAATACATGTCTTCTTTTTGGTATTAAAAATGTTTTGAAAATTGATTCCCGATGCAAATCTCTTAATATTGTTGTTATTGTTGACAAAAGTTCAATAAAACATTCCGAAAATTTTCATTCTTCTAGTTGTTATTTGCAGCTTTATGGTAAGAACTTATTCCATTAATTTTTTCTTAAATTCCTTCACATTAATTAGTGTAATTTTAGCTATTTTGTTATTAATTTTAAAATTTTGATTCAATTCTGATTATTTTTATAATATGTACAATATTTTTGATTGAAATTATAATTTTGACTTATGATGTTCATTCTGATTTTGAATTGAAAAGCAATTTTTAATTTTCATGAAAAAAAAAAAATATCCTCATTTATATTTAAAAATAAAAATTTTGTTGAATATATTTATACTAAAATTGCGCGATTAAATTATAGATTTTGTTTATATTCAAGTCGGGTAGGGTTTAGTTTGGGGTGTGTAATGGGAATCAATATTAGGTTTAGTTTATGTGTTAGGTTAGATTAAGTTGTTGAAACGTTTTCCATGTATATTCCCTTGAAACCGCAATATCATTCCCAAGGCTAGGAACAGTGTCTTGTCCACCCTATGTCCGGATTTAGGTCTTAATCTTTAAGAATTTTAAAATTTTGCCTTATAATATGAAATATGGGGACCTCAGTTCAAATCCAAATTTTTACATTTTGAAAAAAAAATTTTTTTTTTGTATGCAATAATTTTTTTTTTTTTAATGAAATTTAATGAAATTTGGGTTTGCTATTTAAAGTTTCGGTTGTATTGTAGTGAATGAGTTCGAACGCAAATTTTGCCTACATTCTATTTAAACATAAAAATAAGAAAATAGGTGAAATATTTTTATTAAATCAAAATTATATTAACACTATTAACAGAAAAAAAGCAAGAATTAGTGTTTTGCCTCTCTCTAGGGGCCCAGAAAAGCAAGAAATTACAGTACAAAGTTGTACTGTAATTTTCATCTTTAGTATAAATTAAATAAACAAAATTAAATGAAAAAATCATTACAATTTTAATGATCATAATGATTTTAAAGTTTTTAAAATATAAATTTGTCAGAAATACCCTACATATTATGCATTTACGCTTATTAATGTAAAGTTTTAAGGTTTCATTGAGAAATTTTATAAAACTAGTTTGTTTTTACATTTTGCAACATTATGAAGTTTGGAATTTATTTGAGACAATGAAATGATGAATGAATACGTTTCAAAATTATCAATTTTATTGTTGATATTTGAATATTTTCATCGTTTGTTCCAATTATATTGAGGTAAACGGCAATAATTCGGTCCCATGCATATAATTTGCTTCTAAAAAAATTTACATTAAGTTACAAATCAAAATTAAATAGGTTTTTAAATTATTTTTTTACAATTAAGTTGATTTTCGAGTCCACAGCGCTTCCGATATAATTTTGAATTTATTATTTAGTTTTTGTGGAGCATATAGTTCAATTTTTTTCAGAGAATGTTGTAATTTCACCTAAAAATTTAAGAAAAAATATATTTTTTATTATTGTGGTTCTATGGTTTTTCTTCAGAGTTAGAAAAATGATTAAAAACATTTAAGACCGCTTTAGGTACATTCACTTAATACTCATTTTCTTGTTAGAGAAACTAAGTAACTAGCAACTATATAGAAACTATATAGAGAGAAACTAAGTATGTTAGCAAATTATTAGAAAATGCAATTTTAAAATATATACAATAATAAAGTTGGGCCAAACCATATTGTAAGTGTGTAAAGAGGGGTTAACATAATGCTCAATTTTAATGGTTAATTGCATGAGCTAAGAAAAATAAAGATACTTTTTAGTGTCATGGAATTTACCGTTGGTTTTTTGCGTTTATAGAAATTTAAAAAAGCTTGTGGTTTTTAAAATATAAGGCGTCAAAAATTCAAATTTTACAAATTTCAAGATGCGATAAGTTGAGAAGGGATGGAGACGGGAAAAAATGTTCTTCTAACGAAATAAAATATTTATGAATATCTAAGAGCTGCTAAAATTTCAGACTCCTGTAAGGTACGATGTAGAAGAAAAATGGTATCAAAAATTTGCATGTTCGTATAAAATTTCAGCTTTCTATCTTCAAAGGTGTAGAAGTTCTGTAAACATGTCCATAATAATTTGTTGATTCGTGTCTATAATAGGATAATATTCTTTTCCATAATATTCTTCTCCATAAGTTTATATTATAGCTTGTTTACGGACTGAATTAGGTACACTAAAAAGATCAAAATAGAAACAAACTGAATAAAAAATTAAAAATTTTATCTAAAAATTTGTTTAAACCGATCGAAACCAATGATGTAATAAAGGAATATCAAAGTAAGATGTGTTTTAGTCAGAGGTGTGAAAAATTTGTCGAAAATACAGCTGTTTACCTTATACAATAAACTTAGAAGCAGTTTTTCTAGTCCAGATTCTTAGATTTGTCTAATTTGAGTTGTTCCAACATTTTTTCTACAAAAATACATATTTCAAACTCCTTGTACAATACATGTCTTCTTTTTGGTATTAAAAATGTTTTGAAAATTGATTCCCGATGCAAATCTCTTAATATTGTTGTTATTGTTGAAAAAAGTTCAATAAAACATTCCGAAAATTTTCATTCTTCTAGTTGTTATTTGCAGCTTTATGGTAAGAACTTATTCCATTAATTTTTTCTTAAATTCCTTCACATTAATTAGTGTAATTTTAGCTATTTTGTTATTAATTTTAAAATTTTGATTCAATTCTGATTATTTTTATAATATGTACAATATTTTTGATTGAAATTATAATTTTGACTTATGATGTTCATTCTGATTTTGAATTGAAAAGCAATTTTTAATTTTCATGAAAAAAAAAAATATCCTCATTTATATTTAAAAATAAAAATTTTGTTGAATATATTTATACTAAAATTGCGCGATTAAATTATAGATTTTGTTTATATTCAAGTCGGGTAGGGTTTAGTTTGGGGTGTGTAATGGGAATCAATATTAGGTTTAGTTTATGTGTTAGGTTAGATTAAGTTGTTGAAACGTTTTCCATGTATATTCCCTTGAAACCGCAATATCATTCCCAAGGCTAGGAACAGTGTCTTGTCCACCCTATGTCCGGATTTAGGTCTTAATCTTTAAGAATTTTAAAATTTTGCCTTATAATATGAAATATGGGGACCTCAGTTCAAATCCAAATTTTTACATTTTGAAAAAAAAATTTTTTTTTTGTATGCAATAATTTTTTTTTTTTAATGAAATTTAATGAAATTTGGGTTTGCTATTTAAAGTTTCGGTTGTATTGTAGTGAATGAGTTCGAACGCAAATTTTGCCTACATTCTATTTAAACATAAAAATAAGAAAATAGGTGAAATATTTTTATTAAATCAAAATTATATTAACACTATTAACAGAAAAAAAGCAAGAATTAGTGTTTTGCCTCTCTCTAGGGGCCCAGAAAAGCAAGAAATTACAGTACAAAGTTGTACTGTAATTTTCATCTTTAGTATAAATTAAATAAACAAAATTAAATGAAAAAATCATTACAATTTTAATGATCATAATGATTTTAAAGTTTTTAAAATATAAATTTGTCAGAAATACCCTACATATTATGCATTTACGCTTATTAATGTAAAGTTTTAAGGTTTCATTGAGAAATTTTATAAAACTAGTTTGTTTTTACATTTTGCAACATTATGAAGTTTGGAATTTATTTGAGACAATGAAATGATGAATGAATACGTTTCAAAATTATCAATTTTATTGTTGATATTTGAATATTTTCATCGTTTGTTCCAATTATATTGAGGTAAACGGCAATAATTCGGTCCCATGCATATAATTTGCTTCTAAAAAAATTTACATTAAGTTACAAATCAAAATTAAATAGGTTTTTAAATTATTTTTTTACAATTAAGTTGATTTTCGAGTCCACAGCGCTTCCGATATAATTTTGAATTTATTATTTAGTTTTTGTGGAGCATGAATAGTTCAATTTTTTCAGAGAATGTTGTAATTTCACCTAAAATTTAAGAAAAAATATATTTTTTATTATTGTGGTTCTATGGTTTTTCTTCAGAGTTAGAAAAATGATTAAAAACATTTAAGACCGCTTTAGGTACATTCACTTAATACTCATTTTCTTGTTAGAGAAACTAAGTAACTAGCAACTATATAGAAACTATATAGAGAGAAACTAAGTATGTTAGCAAATTATTAGAAAATGCAATTTTAAAATATATACAATAATAAAGTTGGGCCAAACCATATTGTAAGTGTGTAAAGAGGGGTTAACATAATGCTCAATTTTAATGGTTAATTGCATGAGCTAAGAAAAATAAAGATACTTTTTAGTGTCATGGAATTTACCGTTGGTTTTTTGCGTTTATAGAAATTTAAAAAAGCTTGTGGTTTTTAAAATATAAGGCGTCAAAAATTCAAATTTTACAAATTTCAAGATGCGATAAGTTGAGAAGGGATGGAGACGGGAAAAAATGTTCTTCTAACGAAATAAAATATTTATGAATATCTAAGAGCTGCTAAAATTTCAGACTCCTGTAAGGTACGATGTAGAAGAAAAATGGTATCAAAAATTTGCATGTTCGTATAAAATTTCAGCTTTCTATCTTCAAAGGTGTAGAAGTTCTGTAAACATGTCCATAATAATTTGTTGATTCGTGTCTATAATAGGATAATATTCTTTTCCATAATATTCTTCTCCATAAGTTTATATTATAGCTTGTTTACGGACTGAATTATGTACACTAAAAAGATCAAAATAGAAACAAACTGAATAAAAAATTAAAAATTTTATCTAAAAATTTGTTTAAACCGATCGAAACCAATGATGTAATAAAGGAATATCAAAGTAAGATGTGTTTTAGTCAGAGGTGTGAAAAATTAGTCGAAAATACAGCTGTTTACCTTATACAATAAACTTAGAAGCAGTTTTTCTAGTCCAGATTCTTAGATTTGTCTAATTTGAGTTGTTCCAACATTTTTTCTACAAAAATACATATTTCAAACTCCTTGTACAATACATGTCTTCTTTTTGGTATTAAAAATGTTTTGAAAATTGATTCCCGATGCAAATCTCTTAATATTGTTGTTATTGTTGAAAAAAGTTCAATAAAACATTCCGAAAATTTTCATTCTTCTAGTTGTTATTTGCAGCTTTATGGTAAGAACTTATTCCATTAATTTTTTCTTAAATTCCTTCACATTAATTAGTGTAATTTTAGCTATTTTGTTATTAATTTTAAAATTTTGATTCAATTCTGATTATTTTTATAATATGTACAATATTTTTGATTGAAATTATAATTTTGACTTATGATGTTCATTCTGATTTTGAATTGAAAAGCAATTTTTAATTTTCATGAAAAAAAAAAAATATCCTCATTTATATTTAAAAAAAAAATTTTTGTTGAATATATTTATACTAAAATTGCGCGATTAAATTATAGATTTTGTTTATATTCAAGTCGGGTAGGGTTTAGTTTGGGGTGTGTAATGGGAATCAATATTAGGTTTAGTTTATGTGTTAGGTTAGATTAAGTTGTTGAAACGTTTTCCATGTATATTCCCTTGAAACCGCAATATCATTCCCAAGGCTAGGAACAGTGTCTTGTCCACCCTATGTCCGGATTTAGGTCTTAATCTTTAAGAATTTTAAAATTTTGCCTTATAATATGAAATATGGGGACCTCAGTTCAAATCCAAATTTTTACATTTTGAAAAAAAAATTTTTTTTTTTGTATGCAATAATTTTTTTTTTTAATGAAATTTAATGAAATTTGGGTTTGCTATTTAAAGTTTCGGTTGTATTGTAGTGAATGAGTTCGAACGCAAATTTTGCCTACATTCTATTTAAACATAAAAATAAGAAAATAGGTGAAATATTTTTATTAAATCAAAATTATATTAACACTATTAACAGAAAAAAAGCAAGAATTAGTGTTTTACCTCTCTCTAGGGGCCCAGAAAAGCAAGAAATTACAGTACAAAGTTGTACTGTAATTTTCATCTTTAGTATAAATTAAATAAACAAAATTAAATGAAAAAATCATTACAATTTTAATGATCATAATGATTTTAAAGTTTTTAAAATATAAATTTGTCAGAAATACCCTACATATTATGCATTTACGCTTATTAATGTAAAGTTTTAAGGTTTCATTGAGAAATTTTATAAAACTAGTTTGTTTTTACATTTTGCAACATTATGAAGTTTGGAATTTATTTGAGACAATGAAATGATGAATGAATACGTTTCAAAATTATCAATTTTATTGTTGATATTTGAATATTTTCATCGTTTGTTCCAATTATATTGAGGTAAACGGCAATAATTCGGTCCCATGCATATAATTTGCTTCTAAAAAAATTTACATTAAGTTACAAATCAAAATTAAATAGGTTTTTAAATTATTTTTTTACAATTAAGTTGATTTTCGAGTCCACAGCGCTTCCGATATAATTTTGAATTTATTATTTAGTTTTTGTGGAGCATGAATAGTTCAATTTTTTCAGAGAATGTTGTAATTTCACCTAAAATTTAAGAAAAAATATATTTTTTATTATTGTGGTTCTATGGTTTTTCTTCAGAGTTAGAAAAATGATTAAAAACATTTAAGACCGCTTTAGGTATATTCACTTAATACTCATTTTCTTGTTAGAGAAACTAAGTAACTAGCAACTATATAGAAACTATATAGAGAGAAACTAAGTATGTTAGCAAATTATTAGAAAATGCAATTTTAAAATATATACAATAATAAAGTTGGGCCAAACCATATTGTAAGTGTGTAAAGAGGGGTTAACATAATGCTCAATTTTAATGGTTAATTGCATGAGCTAAGAAAAATAAAGATACTTTTTAGTGTCATGGAATTTACCGTTGGTTTTTTGCGTTTATAGAAATTTAAAAAAGCTTGTGGTTTTTAAAATATAAGGCGTCAAAAATTCAAATTTTACAAATTTCAAGATGCGATAAGTTGAGAAGGGATGGAGACGGGAAAAAATGTTCTTCTAACGAAATAAAATATTTATGAATATCTAAGAGCTGCTAAAATTTCAGACTCCTGTAAGGTACGATGTAGAAGAAAAATGGTATCAAAAATTTGCATGTTCGTATAAAATTTCAGCTTTCTATCTTCAAAGGTGTAGAAGTTCTGTAAACATGTCCATAATAATTTGTTGATTCGTGTCTATAATAGGATAATATTCTTTTCCATAATATTCTTCTCCATAAGTTTATATTATAGCTTGTTTACGGACTGAATTATGTACACTAAAAAGATCAAAATAGAAACAAACTGAATAAAAAATTAAAAATTTTATCTAAAAATTTGTTTAAACCGATCGAAACCAATGATGTAATAAAGGAATATCAAAGTAAGATGTGTTTTAGTCAGAGGTGTGAAAAATTAGTCGAAAATACAGCTGTTTACCTTATACAATAAACTTAGAAGCAGTTTTTCTAGTCCAGATTCTTAGATTTGTCTAATTTGAGTTGTTCCAACATTTTTTCTACAAAAATACATATTTCAAACTCCTTGTACAATACATGTCTTCTTTTTGGTATTAAAAATGTTTTGAAAATTGATTCCCGATGCAAATCTCTTAATATTGTTGTTATTGTTGAAAAAAGTTCAATAAAACATTCCGAAAATTTTCATTCTTCTAGTTGTTATTTGCAGCTTTATGGTAAGAACTTATTCCATTAATTTTTTCTTAAATTCCTTCACATTAATTAGTGTAATTTTAGCTATTTTGTTAGTCTAAAAATTTGTTTAAACCTATCGAAACCAATGATGTAATAAAGGAATATCAAAGTAAGATGTGTTTTAGTCAGAGGTGTGAAAAATTAGTCGAAAATACAGCTGTTTACCTTATACAATAAACTTAGAAGCAGTTTTTCTAGTCCAGATTCTTAGATTTGTCTAATTTGAGTTGTTCCAACATTTTTTCTACAAAAATACATATTTCAAACTCCTTGTACAATACATGTCTTCTTTTTGGTATTAAAAATGTTTTGAAAATTGATTCCCGATGCAAATCTCTTAATATTGTTGTTATTGTTGAAAAAAGTTCAATAAAACATTCCGAAAATTTTCATTCTTCTAGTTGTTATTTGCAGCTTTATGGTAAGAACTTATTCCATTAATTTTTTCTTAAATTCCTTCACATTAATTAGTGTAATTTTAGCTATTTTGTTATTAATTTTAAAATTTTGATTCAATTCTGATTATTTTTATAATATGTACAATATTTTTGATTGAAATTATAATTTTGACTTATGATGTTCATTCTGATTTTGAATTGAAAAGCAATTTTTAATTTTTATGAAAAAAAAAAAATATCCTCCATTATATTTAAATTTTGTTGAATATAATATTTATACTAAAATTGCGCGATTAAATTATAGATTTTGTTTATATTCAAGTCGGGTAGGGTTTAGTTTGGGGTGTGTAATGGGAATCAATATTAGGTTTAGAGTATGTGTTAGGTTAGATTAAGTTGTTGAAACGTTTTCCATGTATATTCCCTTGAAACCGCAATATCATTCCCAAGGCTAGGAACAGTGTCTTGTCCACCCTATGTCCGGATTTAGGTCTTAATCTTTAAGAATTTTAAAATTTTGCCTTATAATATGAAATATGGGGACCTCAGTTCAAATCCAAATTTTTACATTTTGAAAAAAAAATTTTTTTTTTGTATGCAATAATTTTTTTTTTTTTAATGAAATTTAATGAAATTTGGGTTTGCTATTTAAAGTTTCGGTTGTATTGTAGTGAATGAGTTCGAACGCAAATTTTGCCTACATTCTATTTAAACATAAAAATAAGAAAATAGGTGAAATATTTTTATTAAATCAAAATTATATTAACACTATTAACAGAAAAAAAGCAAGAATTAGTGTTTTGCCTCTCTCTAGGGGCCCAGAAAAGCAAGAAATTACAGTACAAAGTTGTACTGTAATTTTCATCTTTAGTATAAATTAAATAAACAAAATTAAATGAAAAAATCATTACAATTTCGAATGATCATAATGATTTTAAAGTTTTTAAAATATAAATTTGTCAGAAATACCCTACATATTATGCATTTACGCTTATTAATGTAAAGTTTTAAGGTTTCATTCAGAAATTTTATAAAACTAGTTTGTTTTTACATTTTGCAACATTATGAAGTTTGGAATTTATTTGAGACAATGAAATGATGAATGAATACGTTTCAAAATTATCAATTTTATTGTTGATATTTGAATATTTTCATCGTTTGTTCCAATTATATTGAGGTAAACGGCAATAATTCGGTCCCATGCATATAATTTGCTTCTAAAAAAATTTACATTAAGTTACAAATCCAAATTAAATAGGTTTTTAAATTATTTTTTTACAATTAAGTTGATTTTCGAGTCCACAGCGCTTTCGATATAATTTTGAATTTATTATTTAGTTTTTGTGGAGCATGAATAGTTCAATTTTTTCAGAGAATGTTGTAATTTCACCTAAAATTTAAGAAAAAATATATTTTTTATTATTGTGGTTCTATGGTTTTTCTTCAGAGTTAGAAAAATGATTAAAAACATTTAAGACCGCTTTAGGTACATTCACTTAATACTCATTTTCTTGTTAGAGAAACTAAGTAACTAGCAACTATATAGAAACTATATAGAGAGAAACTAAGTATGTTAGCAAATTATTAGAAAATGCAATTTTAAAATATATACAATAATAAAGTTGGGCCAAACCATATTGTAAGTGTGTAAAGAGGGGTTAACATAATGCTCAATTTTAATGGTTAATTGCATGAGCTAAGAAAAATAAAGATACTTTTTAGTGTCATGGAATTTACCGTTGGTTTTTTGCGTTTATAGAAATTTAAAAAAGCTTGTGGTTTTTAAAATATAAGGCGTCAAAAATTCAAATTTTACAAATTTCAAGATGCGATAAGTTGAGAAGGGATGGAGACGGGAAAAAATGTTCTTCTAACGAAATAAAATATTTATGAATATCTAAGAGCTGCTAAAATTTCAGACTCCTGTAAGGTACGATGTAGAAGAAAAATGGTATCAAAAATTTGCATGTTCGTATAAAATTTCAGCTTTCTATCTTCAAAGGTGTAGAAGTTCTGTAAACATGTCCATAATAATTTGTTGATTCGTGTCTATAATAGGATAATATTCTTTTCCATAATATTCTTCTCCATAAGTTTATATTATAGCTTGTTTACGGACTGAATTATGTACACTAAAAAGATCAAAATAGAAACAAACTGAATAAAAAATTAAAAATTTTATCTAAAAATTTGTTTAAACCGATCGAAACCAATCATGTAATAAAGGAATATCAAAGTAAGATGTGTTTTAGTCAGAGGTGTGAAAAATTAGTCGAAAATACAGCTGTTTACCTTATACAATAAACTTTGAAGCAGTTTTTCTAGTCCAGATTCTTAGATTTGTTTAATTTGAGTTGTTCCAACATTTTTTCTACAAAAATACATATTTCAAACTCCTTGTACAATACATGTCTTCTTTTTGGTATTAAAAATGTTTTGAAAATTGATTCCCGATGCAAATCTCTTAATATTGTTGTTATTGTTGACAAAAGTTCAATAAAACATTCCGAAAATTTTCATTCTTCTAGTTGTTATTTGCAGCTTTATGGTAAGAACTTATTCCATTAATTTTTTCTTAAATTCCTTCACATTAATTAGTGTAATTTTAGCTATTTTGTTATTAATTTTAAAATTTTGATTCAATTCTGATTATTTTTATAATATGTACAATATTTTTGATTGAAATTATAATTTTGACTTATGATGTTCATTCTGATTTTGAATTGAAAAGCAATTTTTAATTTTCATGAAAAAAAAAAAATATCCTCATTTATATTTAAAAATAAAAATTTTGTTGAATATATTTATACTAAAATTGCGCGATTAAATTATAGATTTTGTTTATATTCAAGTCGGGTAGGGTTTAGTTTGGGGTGTGTAATGGGAATCAATATTAGGTTTAGTTTATGTGTTAGGTTAGATTAAGTTGTTGAAACGTTTTCCATGTATATTCCCTTGAAACCGCAATATCATTCCCAAGGCTAGGAACAGTGTCTTGTCCACCCTATGTCCGGATTTAGGTCTTAATCTTTAAGAATTTTAAAATTTTGCCTTATAATATGAAATATGGGGACCTCAGTTCAAATCCAAATTTTTACATTTTGAAAAAAAAATTTTTTTTTTGTATGCAATAATTTTTTTTTTTTTAATGAAATTTAATGAAATTTGGGTTTGCTATTTAAAGTTTCGGTTGTATTGTAGTGAATGAGTTCGAACGCAAATTTTGCCTACATTCTATTTAAACATAAAAATAAGAAAATAGGTGAAATATTTTTATTAAATCAAAATTATATTAACACTATTAACAGAAAAAAAGCAAGAATTAGTGTTTTGCCTCTCTCTAGGGGCCCAGAAAAGCAAGAAATTACAGTACAAAGTTGTACTGTAATTTTCATCTTTAGTATAAATTAAATAAACAAAATTAAATGAAAAAATCATTACAATTTTAATGATCATAATGATTTTAAAGTTTTTAAAATATAAATTTGTCAGAAATACCCTACATATTATGCATTTACGCTTATTAATGTAAAGTTTTAAGGTTTCATTGAGAAATTTTATAAAACTAGTTTGTTTTTACATTTTGCAACATTATGAAGTTTGGAATTTATTTGAGACAATGAAATGATGAATGAATACGTTTCAAAATTATCAATTTTATTGTTGATATTTGAATATTTTCATCGTTTGTTCCAATTATATTGAGGTAAACGGCAATAATTCGGTCCCATGCATATAATTTGCTTCTAAAAAAATTTACATTAAGTTACAAATCAAAATTAAATAGGTTTTTAAATTATTTTTTTACAATTAAGTTGATTTTCGAGTCCACAGCGCTTCCGATATAATTTTGAATTTATTATTTAGTTTTTGTGGAGCATGAATAGTTCAATTTTTTCAGAGAATGTTGTAATTTCACCTAAAATTTAAGAAAAAATATATTTTTTATTATTGTGGTTCTATGGTTTTTCTTCAGAGTTAGAAAAATGATTAAAAACATTTAAGACCGCTTTAGGTACATTCACTTAATACTCATTTTCTTGTTAGAGAAACTAAGTAACTAGCAACTATATAGAAACTATATAGAGAGAAACTAAGTATGTTAGCAAATTATTAGAAAATGCAATTTTAAAATATATACAATAATAAAGTTGGGCCAAACCATATTGTAAGTGTGTAAAGAGGGGTTAACATAATGCTCAATTTTAATGGTTAATTGCATGAGCTAAGAAAAATAAAGATACTTTTTAGTGTCATGGAATTTACCGTTGGTTTTTTGCGTTTATAGAAATTTAAAAAAGCTTGTGGTTTTTAAAATATAAGGCGTCAAAAATTCAAATTTTACAAATTTCAAGATGCGATAAGTTGAGAAGGGATGGAGACGGGAAAAAATGTTCTTCTAACGAAATAAAATATTTATGAATATCTAAGAGCTGCTAAAATTTCAGACTCCTGTAAGGTACGATGTAGAAGAAAAATGGTATCAAAAATTTGCATGTTCGTATAAAATTTCAGCTTTCTATCTTCAAAGGTGTAGAAGTTCTGTAAACATGTCCATAATAATTTGTTGATTCGTGTCTATAATAGGATAATATTCTTTTCCATAATATTCTTCTCCATAAGTTTATATTATAGCTTGTTTACGGACTGAATTAGGTACACTAAAAAGATCAAAATAGAAACAAACTGAATAAAAAATTAAAAATTTTATCTAAAAATTTGTTTAAACCGATCGAAACCAATGATGTAATAAAGGAATATCAAAGTAAGATGTGTTTTAGTCAGAGGTGTGAAAAATTTGTCGAAAATACAGCTGTTTACCTTATACAATAAACTTAGAAGCAGTTTTTCTAGTCCAGATTCTTAGATTTGTCTAATTTGAGTTGTTCCAACATTTTTTCTACAAAAATACATATTTCAAACTCCTTGTACAATACATGTCTTCTTTTTGGTATTAAAAATGTTTTGAAAATTGATTCCCGATGCAAATCTCTTAATATTGTTGTTATTGTTGAAAAAAGTTCAATAAAACATTCCGAAAATTTTCATTCTTCTAGTTGTTATTTGCAGCTTTATGGTAAGAACTTATTCCATTAATTTTTTCTTAAATTCCTTCACATTAATTAGTGTAATTTTAGCTATTTTGTTATTAATTTTAAAATTTTGATTCAATTCTGATTATTTTTATAATATGTACAATATTTTTGATTGAAATTATAATTTTGACTTATGATGTTCATTCTGATTTTGAATTGAAAAGCAATTTTTAATTTTCATGAAAAAAAAAAATATCCTCATTTATATTTAAAAATAAAAATTTTGTTGAATATATTTATACTAAAATTGCGCGATTAAATTATAGATTTTGTTTATATTCAAGTCGGGTAGGGTTTAGTTTGGGGTGTGTAATGGGAATCAATATTAGGTTTAGTTTATGTGTTAGGTTAGATTAAGTTGTTGAAACGTTTTCCATGTATATTCCCTTGAAACCGCAATATCATTCCCAAGGCTAGGAACAGTGTCTTGTCCACCCTATGTCCGGATTTAGGTCTTAATCTTTAAGAATTTTAAAATTTTGCCTTATAATATGAAATATGGGGACCTCAGTTCAAATCCAAATTTTTACATTTTGAAAAAAAAATTTT
This sequence comes from Condylostylus longicornis, assembly GCF_029603195.1. Taxonomy (NCBI): domain Eukaryota; kingdom Metazoa; phylum Arthropoda; class Insecta; order Diptera; family Dolichopodidae; genus Condylostylus; species Condylostylus longicornis. The sequence continues at coordinate 14,513 of NW_026578174.1, forward strand.
TTTTTTGTATGCAATAATTTTTTTTTTTTAATGAAATTTAATGAAATTTGGGTTTGCTATTTAAAGTTTCGGTTGTATTGTAGTGAATGAGTTCGAACGCAAATTTTGCCTACATTCTATTTAAACATAAAAATAAGAAAATAGGTGAAATATTTTTATTAAATCAAAATTATATTAACACTATTAACAGAAAAAAAGCAAGAATTAGTGTTTTGCCTCTCTCTAGGGGCCCAGAAAAGCAAGAAATTACAGTACAAAGTTGTACTGTAATTTTCATCTTTAGTATAAATTAAATAAACAAAATTAAATGAAAAAATCATTACAATTTTAATGATCATAATGATTTTAAAGTTTTTAAAATATAAATTTGTCAGAAATACCCTACATATTATGCATTTACGCTTATTAATGTAAAGTTTTAAGGTTTCATTGAGAAATTTTATAAAACTAGTTTGTTTTTACATTTTGCAACATTATGAAGTTTGGAATTTATTTGAGACAATGAAATGATGAATGAATACGTTTCAAAATTATCAATTTTATTGTTGATATTTGAATATTTTCATCGTTTGTTCCAATTATATTGAGGTAAACGGCAATAATTCGGTCCCATGCATATAATTTGCTTCTAAAAAAATTTACATTAAGTTACAAATCAAAATTAAATAGGTTTTTAAATTATTTTTTTACAATTAAGTTGATTTTCGAGTCCACAGCGCTTCCGATATAATTTTGAATTTATTATTTAGTTTTTGTGGAGCATGAATAGTTCAATTTTTTCAGAGAATGTTGTAATTTCACCTAAAATTTAAGAAAAAATATATTTTTTATTATTGTGGTTCTATGGTTTTTCTTCAGAGTTAGAAAAATGATTAAAAACATTTAAGACCGCTTTAGGTACATTCACTTAATACTCATTTTCTTGTTAGAGAAACTAAGTAACTAGCAACTATATAGAAACTATATAGAGAGAAACTAAGTATGTTAGCAAATTATTAGAAAATGCAATTTTAAAATATATACAATAATAAAGTTGGGCCAAACCATATTGTAAGTGTGTAAAGAGGGGTTAACATAATGCTCAATTTTAATGGTTAATTGCATGAGCTAAGAAAAATAAAGATACTTTTTAGTGTCATGGAATTTACCGTTGGTTTTTTGCGTTTATAGAAATTTAAAAAAGCTTGTGGTTTTTAAAATATAAGGCGTCAAAAATTCAAATTTTACAAATTTCAAGATGCGATAAGTTGAGAAGGGATGGAGACGGGAAAAAATGTTCTTCTAACGAAATAAAATATTTATGAATATCTAAGAGCTGCTAAAATTTCAGACTCCTGTAAGGTACGATGTAGAAGAAAAATGGTATCAAAAATTTGCATGTTCGTATAAAATTTCAGCTTTCTATCTTCAAAGGTGTAGAAGTTCTGTAAACATGTCCATAATAATTTGTTGATTCGTGTCTATAATAGGATAATATTCTTTTCCATAATATTCTTCTCCATAAGTTTATATTATAGCTTGTTTACGGACTGAATTATGTACACTAAAAAGATCAAAATAGAAACAAACTGAATAAAAAATTAAAAATTTTATCTAAAAATTTGTTTAAACCGATCGAAACCAATGATGTAATAAAGGAATATCAAAGTAAGATGTGTTTTAGTCAGAGGTGTGAAAAATTAGTCGAAAATACAGCTGTTTACCTTATACAATAAACTTAGAAGCAGTTTTTCTAGTCCAGATTCTTAGATTTGTCTAATTTGAGTTGTTCCAACATTTTTTCTACAAAAATACATATTTCAAACTCCTTGTACAATACATGTCTTCTTTTTGGTATTAAAAATGTTTTGAAAATTGATTCCCGATGCAAATCTCTTAATATTGTTGTTATTGTTGAAAAAAGTTCAATAAAACATTCCGAAAATTTTCATTCTTCTAGTTGTTATTTGCAGCTTTATGGTAAGAACTTATTCCATTAATTTTTTCTTAAATTCCTTCACATTAATTAGTGTAATTTTAGCTATTTTGTTATTAATTTTAAAATTTTGATTCAATTCTGATTATTTTTATAATATGTACAATATTTTTGATTGAAATTATAATTTTGACTTATGATGTTCATTCTGATTTTGAATTGAAAAGCAATTTTTAATTTTCATGAAAAAAAAAAAATATCCTCATTTATATTTAAAAAAAAAATTTTTGTTGAATATATTTATACTAAAATTGCGCGATTAAATTATAGATTTTGTTTATATTCAAGTCGGGTAGGGTTTAGTTTGGGGTGTGTAATGGGAATCAATATTAGGTTTAGTTTATGTGTTAGGTTAGATTAAGTTGTTGAAACGTTTTCCATGTATATTCCCTTGAAACCGCAATATCATTCCCAAGGCTAGGAACAGTGTCTTGTCCACCCTATGTCCGGATTTAGGTCTTAATCTTTAAGAATTTTAAAATTTTGCCTTATAATATGAAATATGGGGACCTCAGTTCAAATCCAAATTTTTACATTTTGAAAAAAAAATTTTTTTTTTGTATGCAATAATTTTTTTTTTTAATGAAATTTAATGAAATTTGGGTTTGCTATTTAAAGTTTCGGTTGTATTGTAGTGAATGAGTTCGAACGCAAATTTTGCCTACATTCTATTTAAACATAAAAATAAGAAAATAGGTGAAATATTTTTATTAAATCAAAATTATATTAACACTATTAACAGAAAAAAAGCAAGAATTAGTGTTTTACCTCTCTCTAGGGGCCCAGAAAAGCAAGAAATTACAGTACAAAGTTGTACTGTAATTTTCATCTTTAGTATAAATTAAATAAACAAAATTAAATGAAAAAATCATTACAATTTTAATGATCATAATGATTTTAAAGTTTTTAAAATATAAATTTGTCAGAAATACCCTACATATTATGCATTTACGCTTATTAATGTAAAGTTTTAAGGTTTCATTGAGAAATTTTATAAAACTAGTTTGTTTTTACATTTTGCAACATTATGAAGTTTGGAATTTATTTGAGACAATGAAATGATGAATGAATACGTTTCAAAATTATCAATTTTATTGTTGATATTTGAATATTTTCATCGTTTGTTCCAATTATATTGAGGTAAACGGCAATAATTCGGTCCCATGCATATAATTTGCTTCTAAAAAAATTTACATTAAGTTACAAATCAAAATTAAATAGGTTTTTAAATTATTTTTTTACAATTAAGTTGATTTTCGAGTCCACAGCGCTTCCGATATAATTTTGAATTTATTATTTAGTTTTTGTGGAGCATGAATAGTTCAATTTTTTCAGAGAATGTTGTAATTTCACCTAAAATTTAAGAAAAAATATATTTTTTATTATTGTGGTTCTATGGTTTTTCTTCAGAGTTAGAAAAATGATTAAAAACATTTAAGACCGCTTTAGGTATATTCACTTAATACTCATTTTCTTGTTAGAGAAACTAAGTAACTAGCAACTATATAGAAACTATATAGAGAGAAACTAAGTATGTTAGCAAATTATTAGAAAATGCAATTTTAAAATATATACAATAATAAAGTTGGGCCAAACCATATTGTAAGTGTGTAAAGAGGGGTTAACATAATGCTCAATTTTAATGGTTAATTGCATGAGCTAAGAAAAATAAAGATACTTTTTAGTGTCATGGAATTTACCGTTGGTTTTTTGCGTTTATAGAAATTTAAAAAAGCTTGTGGTTTTTAAAATATAAGGCGTCAAAAATTCAAATTTTACAAATTTCAAGATGCGATAAGTTGAGAAGGAATGGAGACGGGAAAAAATGTTCTTCTAACGAAATAAAATATTTATGAATATCTAAGAGCTGCTAAAATTTCAGACTCCTGTAAGGTACGATGTAGAAGAAAAATGGTATCAAAAATTTGCATGTTCGTATAAAATTTCAGCTTTCTATCTTCAAAGGTGTAGAAGTTCTGTAAACATGTCCATAATAATTTGTTGATTCGTGTCTATAATAGGATAATATTCTTTTCCATAATATTCTTCTCCATAAGTTTATATTATAGCTTGTTTACGGACTGAATTATGTACACTAAAAAGATCAAAATAGAAACAAACTGAATAAAAAATTAAAAATTTTATCTAAAAATTTGTTTAAACCGATCGAAACCAATGATGTAATAAAGGAATATCAAAGTAAGATGTGTTTTAGTCAGAGGTGTGAAAAATTAGTCGAAAATACAGCTGTTTACCTTATACAATAAACTTAGAAGCAGTTTTTCTAGTCCAGATTCTTAGATTTGTCTAATTTGAGTTGTTCCAACATTTTTTCTACAAAAATACATATTTCAAACTCCTTGTACAATACATGTCTTCTTTTTGGTATTAAAAATGTTTTGAAAATTGATTCCCGATGCAAATCTCTTAATATTGTTGTTATTGTTGAAAAAAGTTCAATAAAACATTCCGAAAATTTTCATTCTTCTAGTTGTTATTTGCAGCTTTATGGTAAGAACTTATTCCATTAATTTTTTCTTAAATTCCTTCACATTAATTAGTGTAATTTTAGCTATTTTGTTAGTCTAAAAATTTGTTTAAACCTATCGAAACCAATGATGTAATAAAGGAATATCAAAGTAAGATGTGTTTTAGTCAGAGGTGTGAAAAATTAGTCGAAAATACAGCTGTTTACCTTATACAATAAACTTAGAAGCAGTTTTTCTAGTCCAGATTCTTAGATTTGTCTAATTTGAGTTGTTCCAACATTTTTTCTACAAAAATACATATTTCAAACTCCTTGTACAATACATGTCTTCTTTTTGGTATTAAAAATGTTTTGAAAATTGATTCCCGATGCAAATCTCTTAATATTGTTGTTATTGTACAAAAGTTCAATAAAACATTCCGAAAATTTTCATTCTTCTAGTTGTTATTTGCAGCTTTATGGTAAGAACTTATTCCATTAATTTTTTCTTAAATTCCTTCACATTAATTAGTGTAATTTTAGCTATTTTGTTATTAATTTTAAAATTTTGATTCAATTCTGATTATTTTTATAATATGTACAATATTTTTGATTGAAATTATAATTTTGACTTATGATGTTCATTCTGATTTTGAATTGAAAAGCAATTTTTAATTTTCATGAAAAAAAAAAAAAATATCCTCATTAATATTTAAAAATAAAAATTTTGTTGAATATATTTATACTAAAATTGCGCGATTAAATTATAGATTTTGTTTATATTCAAGTCGGGTAGGGTTTAGTTTGGGGTGTGTAATGGGAATCAATATTAGGTTTAGTTTATGTGTTAGGTTAGATTAAGTTGTTGAAACGTTTTCCATGTGTATTCCCTTGAAACCGCAATATTATTCCCAAGGCTAGGAACAGTGTCTTGTCCACCCTATGTCCGGATTTAGGTCTTAATCTTTAAGAATTTTAAAATTTTGCCTTATAATATGAAATATGGGGACCTCAGTCCAAATCCAAATTTTTACATTTCGAAAAAAAAATTTTTTTTTTGTATGCAATAATTTTTTTTTTTTTTAATGAAATTTAATGAAATTTGGGTTTGCTATTTAAAGTTTCGGTTGTATTGTAGTGAATGAGTTTGAACCCAAATTTTGCCTACATTCTATTTAAACATAAAAATAAGAAAATAGGTGAAATATTTTTATTAAATCAAAATTATATTAACACAATTAACAGAAAAAAAGCAAGAATTAGTGTTTTGCCTCTCTCTAGGGGCCCAGAAAAGCAAGAAATTACAGTACAAAGTTGTACTGTAATTTTCATCTTTAGTATAAATTAAATAAACAAAATTAAATGAAAAAATCATTACAATTTTAATGATCATAATGATTTTAAAGTTTTTAAAATATAAATTTGTCAGAAATACCCTACATATTATGCATTTACGCTTATTAATGTAAAGTTTTAAGGTTTCATTGAGAAATTTTATAAAACTAGTTTGTTTTTACATTTTGCAACATTATGAAGTTTGGAATTTATTTGAGACAATGAAATGATGAATGAATACGTTTCAAAATTATCAATTTTATTGTTGATATTTGAATATTTTCATCGTTTGTTCCAATTATATTGAGGTAAACGGCAATAATTCGGTCCCATGCATATAATTTGCTTCTAAAAAAATTTACATTAAGTTACAAATCAAAATTAAATAGGTTTTTAAATTATTTTTTTACAATTAAGTTGATTTTCGAGTCCACAGCGCTTCCGATATAATTTTGAATTTATTATTTAGTTTTTGTGGAGCATGAATAGTTCAATTTTTTCAGAGAATGTTGTAATTTCACCTAAAATTTAAGAAAAAATATATTTTTTATTATTGTGGTTCTATGGTTTTTCTTCAGAGTTAGAAAAATGATTAAAAACATTTAAGACCGCTTTAGGTACATTCACTTAATACTCATTTTCTTGTTAGAGAAACTAAGTAACTAGCAACTATATAGAAACTATATAGAGAGAAACTAAGTATGTTAGCAAATTATTAGAAAATGCAATTTTAAAATATATACAATAATAAAGTTGGGCCAAACCATATTGTAAGTGTGTAAAGAGGGGTTAACATAATGCTCAATTTTAATGGTTAATTGCATGAGCTAAGAAAAATAAAGATACTTTTTAGTGTCATGGAATTTACCGTTGGTTTTTTGCGTTTATAGAAATTAAAAAAAGCTTGTGGTTTTTAAAATATAAGGCGTCAAAAATTCAAATTTTACAAATTTCAAGATGCGATAAGTTGAGAAGAGATGGAGACGGGAAAAAATGTTCTTCTAACGAAATAAAATATTTATGAATATCTAAGAGCTGCTAAAATTTCAGACTCCTGTAAGGTACGATGTAGAAGAAAAATGGTATCAAAAATTTGCATGTTCGTATAAAATTTCAGCTTTCTATTTTCAAAGGTGTAGAAGTTCTGTAAACATGTCCATAATAATTTGTTGATTCGTGTCTATAATAGGATAATATTCTTTTCCATAATATTCTTCTCTATAAGTTTATATTATAGCTTTTTTACGGACTGAATTAGGTACACTAAAAAGATCAAAATAGAAACAAACTGAATAAAAAATTAAAAATTTTATCTAAAAATTTGTTTAAACCGATCGAAACCAATGATGTAATAAAGGAATATCAAAGTAAGATGTGTTTTAGTCAGAGGTGTGAAAAATTAGTCGAAAATACAGCTGTTTACCTTATACAATAAACTTAGAAGCAGTTTTTCTAGTCCAGATTCTTAGATTTGTCTAATTTGAGTTGTTCCAACATTTTTTCTACAAAAATACATATTTCAAACTCCTTGTACAATACATGTCTTCTTTTTGGTATTAAAAATGTTTTGAAAATTGATTCCCGATGCAAATCTCTTAATATTGTTGTTATTGTTGAAAAAAGTTCAATAAAACATTCCGAAAATTTTCATTCTTCTAGTTGTTATTTGCAGCTTTATGGTAAGAACTTATTCCATTAATTTTTTCTTAAATTCCTTCACATTAATTAGTGTAATTTTAGCTATTTTGTTATTAATTTTAAAATTTTGATTCAATTCTGATTATTTTTATAATATGTACAATATTTTTGATTGAAATTATAATTTTGACTTATGATGTTCATTCTGATTTTGAATTGAAAAGCAATTTTTAATTTTCATGAAAAAAAAAAAAATATCCTCATTTATATTTAAAAATAAAAATTTTGTTGAATATATTTATACTAAAATTGCGCGATTAAATTATAGATTTTGTTTATATTTAAGTCGGGTAGGGTTTAGTTTGGGGTGTGTAATGGGAATCAATATTAGGTTTAGTTTATGTGTTAGGTTAGATTAAGTTGTTGAAACGTTTTCCATGTATATTCCCTTGAAACCGCAATATTATTCCCAAGGCTAGGAACAGTGTCTTGTCCACCCTATGTCCGGATTTAGGTCTTAATCTTTAAGAATTTTAAAATTTTGCCTTATAATATGAAATATGGGGACCTCAGTTCAAATCCAAATTTTTACATTTTGAAAAAAAAATTTTTTTTTTGTATGCAATAATTTTTTTTTTTTTAATGAAATTTAATGAAATTTGGGTTTGCTATTTAAAGTTTCGGTTGTATTGTAGTGAATGAGTTCGAACCCAAATCTGCCTACATTCTATTTAAACATAAAAATAAGAAAATAGGTGAAATATTTTTATTAAATCAAAATTATATTAACACTATTAACAGAAAAAAAGCAAGAATTAGTGTTTTGCCTCTCTCTAGGGGCCCAGAAAAGCAAGAAATTACAGTACAAAGTTGTACTGTAATTTTCATCTTTAGTATAAATTAAATAAACAAAATTAAATGAAAAAATCATTACAATTTTAATGATCATAATGATTTTAAAGTTTTTAAAATATAAATTTGTCAGAAATACCCTACATATTATGCATTTACGCTTATTAATGTAAAGTTTTAAGGTTTCATTGAGAAATTTTATAAAACTAGTTTGTTTTTACATTTTGCAACATTATGAAGTTTGGAATTTATTTGAGACAATGAAATGATGAATGAATACGTTTCAAAATTATCAATTTTATTGTTGATATTTGAATATTTTCATCGTTTGTTCCAATTATATTAAGGTAAACGGCAATAATTCGGTCCCATGCATATAATTTGCTTCTAAAAAAATTTACATTAAGTTACAAATCAAAATTAAATAGGTTTTTAAATTATTTTTTTACAATTAAGTTGATTTTCGAGTCCACAGCGCTTCCGATATAATTTTGAATTTATTATTTAGTTTTTGTGGAGCATGAATAGTTCAATTTTTTCAGAGAATGTTGTAATTTCACCTAAAATTTAAGAAAAAATATATTTTTTATTATTGTGGTTCTATGGTTTTTCTTCAGAGTTAGAAAAATGATTAAAAACATTTAAGACCGCTTTAGGTACATTCACTTAATACTCATTTTCTTGTTAGAGAAACTAAGTAACTAGCAACTATATAGAAACTATATAGAGAGAAACTAAGTATGTTAGCAAATTATTAGAAAATGCAATTTTAAAATATATACAATAATAAAGTTGGGCCAAACCATATTGTAAGTGTGTAAAGAGGGGTTAACATAATGCTCAATTTTAATGGTTAATTGCATGAGCTAAGAAAAATAAAGATACTTTTTAGTGTCATGGAATTTACCGTTGGTTTTTTGCGTTTATAGAAATTAAAAAAAGCTTGTGGTTTTTAAAATATAAGGCGTCAAAAATTCAAATTTTACAAATTTCAAGATGCGATAAGTTGAGAAGGGATGGAGACGGGAAAAAATGTTCTTCTAACGAAATAAAATATTTATGAATATCTAAGAGCTGCTAAAATTTCAGACTCCTGTAAGGTACGATGTAGAAGAAAAATGGTATCAAAAATTTGCATGTTCGTATAAAATTTCAGCTTTCTATTTTCAAAGGTGTAGAAGTTCTGTAAACATGCCCATAATAATTTGTTGATTCGTGTCTATAATAGGATAATATTCTTTTCCATAATATTCTTCTCTATAAGTTTATATTATAGCTTTTTTACGGACTGAATTAGGTACACTAAAAAGATCAAAATAGAAACAAACTGAATAAAAAATTAAAAATTTTATCTAAAAATTTGTTTAAACCGATCGAAACCAATGATGTAATAAAGGAATATCAAAGTAAGATGTGTTTTAGTCAGAGGTGTGAAAAATTAGTCGAAAATACAGCTGTTTACCTTATACAATAAACTTAGAAGCAGTTTTTCTAGTCCAGATTCTTAGATTTGTCTAATTTGAGTTGTTCCAACATTTTTTCTACAAAAATACATATTTCAAACTCCTTGTACAATACATGTCTTCTTTTTGGTATTAAAAATGTTTTGAAAATTTATTCCCGATGCAAATCTCTTAATATTGTTGTTATTGTTGAAAAAAGTTCAATAAAACATTCCGAAAATTTTCATTCTTCTAGTTGTTATTTGCAGCTTTATGGTAAGAACTTATTCCGTTAATTTTTTCTTAAATTCCTTCACATTAATTAGTGTAATTTTAGCTATTTTGTTATTAATTTTAAAATTTTGATTCAATTCTGATTATTTTTATAATATGTACAATATTTTTGATTGAAATTATAATTTTGACTTATGATGTTCATTCTGATTTTGAATTGAAAAGCAATTTTTAATTTTCATGAAAAAAAAAAAAATATCCTCATTAATATTTAAAAATAAAAATTTTGTTGAATATATTTATACTAAAATTGCGCGATTAAATTATAGATTTTGTTTATATTCAAGTCGGGTAGGGTTTAGTTTGGGGTGTGTAATGGGAATCAATATTAGGTTTAGTTTATGTGTTAGGTTAGATTAAGTTGTTGAAACGTTTTCCATGTATATTCCCTTGAAACCGCAATATTATTCCCAAGGCTAGGAACAGTGTCTTGTCCACCCTATGTCCGGATTTAGGTCTTAATCTTTAAGAATTTTAAAATTTTGCCTTATAATATGAAATATGGGGACCTCAGTTCAAATCCAAATTTTTACATTTTGAAAAAAAAATTTTTTTTTTGTATGCAATAATTTTTTTTTTTTAATGAAATTTAATGAAATTTGGGTTTGCTATTTAAAGTTTCGGTTGTATTGTAGTGAATGAGTTCGAACGCAAATTTTGCCTACATTCTATTTAAACATAAAAATAAGAAAATAGGTGAAATATTTTTATTAAATCAAAATTATATTAACACTATTAACAGAAAAAAAGCAAGAATTAGTGTTTTGCCTCTCTCTAGGGGCCCAGAAAAGCAAGAAATTACAGTACAAAGTTGTACTGTAATTTTCATCTTTAGTATAAATTAAATAAACAAAATTAAATGAAAAAATCATTACAATTTTAATGATCATAATGATTTTAAAGTTTTTAAAATATAAATTTGTCAGAAATACCCTACATATTATGCATTTACGCTTATTAATGTAAAGTTTTAAGGTTTCATTGAGAAATTTTATAAAACTAGTTTGTTTTTACATTTTGCAACATTATGAAGTTTGGAATTTATTTGAGACAATGAAATGATGAATGAATACGTTTCAAAATTATCAATTTTATTGTTGATATTTGAATATTTTCATCGTTTGTTCCAATTATATTGAGGTAAACGGCAATAATTCGGTCCCATGCATATAATTTGCTTCTAAAAAAATTTACATTAAGTTACAAATCAAAATTAAATAGGTTTTTAAATTATTTTTTTACAATTAAGTTGTTTTTCGAGTCCACAGCGCTTCCGATATAATTTTGAATTTATTATTTAGTTTTTGTGGAGCATGAATAGTTCAATTTTTTCAGAGAATGTTGTAATTTCACCTAAAATTTAAGAAAAAATATATTTTTTATTATTGTGGTTCTATGGTTTTTCTTCAGAGTTAGAAAAATGATTAAAAACATTTAAGACCGCTTTAGGTACATTCACTTAATACTCATTTTCTTGTTAGAGAAACTAAGTAACTAGCAACTATATAGAAACTATATAGAGAGAAACTAAGTATGTTAGCAAATTATTAGAAAATGCAATTTTAAAATATATACAATAATAAAGTTGGGCCAAACCATATTGTAAGTGTGTAAAGAGGGGTTAACATAATGCTCAATTTTAATGGTTAATTGCATGAGCTAAGAAAAATAAAGATACTTTTTAGTGTCATGGAATTTACCGTTGGTTTTTTGCGTTTATAGAAATTAAAAAAAGCTTGTGGTTTTTAAAATATAAGGCGTCAAAAATTCAAATTTTACAAATTTCAAGATGCGATAAGTTGAGAAGGGATGGAGACGGGAAAAAATGTTCTTCTAACGAAATAAAATATTTATGAATATCTAAGAGCTGCTAAAATTTCAGACTCCTGTAAGGTACGATGTAGAAGAAAAATGGTATCAAAAATTTGCATGTTCGTATAAAATTTCAGCTTTCTATTTTCAAAGGTGTAGAAGTTCTGTAAACATGTCCATAATAATTTGTTGATTCGTGTCTATAATAGGATAATATTCTTTTCCATAATATTCTTCTCTATAAGTTTATATTATAGCTTGTTTACGGACTGAATTAGGTACACTAAAAAGATCAAAATAGAAACAAACTGAATAAAAAATTAAAAATTTTATCTAAAAATTTGTTTAAACCGATCGAAACCAATGATGTAATAAAGGAATATCAAAGTAAGATGTGTTTTAGTCAGAGGTGTGAAAAATTAGTCGAAAATACAGCTGTTTACCTTATACAATAAACTTAGAAGCAGTTTTTCTAGTCCAGATTCTTAGATTTGTCTAATTTGAGTTGTTCCAACATTTTTTCTACAAAAATACATATTTCAAACTCCTTGTACAATACATGTCTTCTTTTTGGTATTAAAAATGTTTTGAAAATTTATTCCCGATGCAAATCTCTTAATATTGTTGTTATTGTTGAAAAAAGTTCAATAAAACATTCCGAAAATTTTCATTGTTCTAGTTGTTATTTGCAGCTTTATGGTAAGAACTTATTCCATTAATTTTTTCTTAAATTCCTTCACATTAATTAGTGTAATTTTAGCTATTTTGTTATTAATTTTAAAATTTTGATTCAATTCTGATTATTTTTATAATATGTACAATATTTTTGATTGAAATTATAATTTTGACTTATGATGTTCATTCTGATTTTGAATTGAAAAGCAATTTTTAATTTTCATGAAAAAAAAAAAAATATCCTCATTAATATTTAAAAATAAAAATTTTGTTGAATATATTTATACTAAAATTGCGCGATTAAATTATAGATTTTGTTTATATTCAAGTCGGGTAGGGTTTAGTTTGGGGTGTGTAATGGGAATCAATATTAGGTTTAGTTTATGTGTTAGGTTAGATTAAGTTGTTGAAACGTTTTCCATGTATATTCCCTTGAAACCGCAATATTATTCCCAAGGCTAGGAACAGTGTCTTGTCCACCCTATGTCCGGATTTAGGTCTTAATCTTTAAGAATTTTAAAATTTTGCCTTATAATATGAAATATGGGGACCTCAGTTCAAATCCAAATTTTTACATTTTGAAAAAAAAATTTTTTTTTTGTATGCAATAATTTTTTTTTTTTTAATGAAATTTAATGAAATTTGGGTTTGCTATTTAAAGTTTCGGTTGTATTGTAGTGAATGAGTTCGAACCCAAATTTTGCCTACATTCTATTTAAACATAAAAATAAGAAAATAGGTGAAATATTTTTATTAAATCAAAATTATATTAACACTATTAACAGAAAAAAAGCAAGAATTAGTGTTTTGCCTCTCTCTAGGGGCCCAGAAAAGCAAGAAATTACAGTACAAAGTTGTACTGTAATTTTCATCTTTAGTATAAATTAAATAAACAAAATTAAATGAAAAAATCATTACAATTTTAATGATCATAATGATTTTAAAGTTTTTAAAATATAAATTTGTCAGAAATACCCTACATATTATGCATTTACGCTTATTAATGTAAAGTTTTAAGGTTTCATTGAGAAATTTTATAAAACTAGTTTGTTTTTACATTTTGCAACATTATGAAGTTTGGAATTTATTTGAGACAATGAAATGATGAATGAATACGTTTCAAAATTATCAATTTTATTGTTGATATTTGAATATTTTCATCGTTTGTTCCAATTATATTGAGGTAAACGGCAATAATTCGGTCCCATGCATATAATTTGCTTCTAAAAAAATTTACATTAAGTTACAAATCAAAATTAAATAGGTTTTTAAATTATTTTTTTACAATTAAGTTGATTTTCGAGTCCACAGCGCTTCCGATATAATTTTGAATTTATTATTTAGTTTTTGTGGAGCATGAATAGTTCAATTTTTTCAGAGAATGTTGTAATTTCACCTAAAATTTAAGAAAAAATATATTTTTTATTATTGTGGTTCTATGGTTTTTCTTCAGAGTTAAAAAAATGATTAAAAACATTTAAGACCGCTTTAGGTACATTCACTTAATACTCATTTTCTTGTTAGAGAAACTAAGTAACTAGCAACTATATAGAAACTATATGGAGAGAAACTAAGTATGTTAGCAAATTATTAGAAAATGCAATTTTAAAATATATACAATAATAAAGTTGGGCCAAACCATATTGTAAGTGTGTAAAGAGGGGTTAACATAATGCTCAATTTTAATGGTTAATTGCATGAGCTAAGAAAAATAAAGATACTTTTTAGTGTCATGGAATTTACCGTTGGTTTTTTGCGTTTATAGAAATTTAAAAAAGCTTGTGGTTTTTAAAATATAAGGCGTCAAAAATTCAAATTTTACAAATTTCAAGATGCGATAAGTTGAGAAGGGATGGAGACGGGAAAAAATGTTCTTCTAACGAAATAAAATATTTATGAATATCTAAGAGCTGCTAAAATTTCAGACTCCTGTAAGGTACGATGTAGAAGAAAAATGGTATCAAAAATTTGCATGTTCGTATAAAATTTCAGCTTTCTATTTTCAAAGGTGTAGAAGTTCTGTAAACATGTCCATAATAATTTGTTGATTCGTGTCTATAATAGGATAATATTCTTTTCCATAATATTCTTCTCCACAAGTTTATATTATAGCTTGTTTACGGACTGAATTAGGTACACTAAAAAGATCAAAATAGAAACAAACTGAATAAAAAATTAAAAATTTTATCTAAAAATTTGTTTAAACCGATCGAAACCAATGATGTAATAAAGGAATATCAAAGTAAGATGTGTTTTAGTCAGAGGTGTGAAAAATTAGTCGAAAATACAGCTGTTTACCTTATACAATAAACTTAGAAGCAGTTTTTCTAGTCCAGATTCTTAGATTTGTCTAATTTGAGTTGTTCCAACATTTTTTCTACAAAAATACATATTTCAAACTCCTTGTACAATACATGTCTTCTTTTTGGTATTAAAAATGTTTTGAAAATTGATTCCCGATGCAAATCTCTTAATATTGTTGTTATTGTTGAAAAAAGTTCAATAAAACATTCCGAAAATTTTCATTCTTCTAGTTGTTATTTGCAGCTTTATGGTAAGAACTTATTCCATTAATTTTTTCTTAAATTCCTTCACATTAATTAGTGTAATTTTAGCTATTTTGTTATTAATTTTAAAATTTTGATTCAATTCTGATTATTTTTATAATATGTACAATATTTTTGATTGAAATTATAATTTTGACTTATGATGTTCATTCTGATTTTGAATTGAAAAGCAATTTTTAATTTTCATGAAAAAAAAAAAAATATCCTCATTAATATTTAAAAATAAAAATTTTGTTGAATATATTTATACTAAAATTGCGCGATTAAATTATAGATTTTGTTTATATTCAAGTCGGGTAGGGTTTATTTTGGGGTGTGTAATGGGAATCAATATTAGGTTTAGTTTATGTGTTAGGTTAGATTAAGTTGTTGAAACGTTTTCCATGTATATTCCCTTGAAACCGCAATATTATTCCCAAGGCTAGGAACAGTGTCTTGTCCACCCTATGTCCGGATTTAGGTCTTAATCTTTAAGAATTTTAAAATTTTGCCT
Source organism: Condylostylus longicornis (assembly GCF_029603195.1). Classification (NCBI taxonomy): domain Eukaryota; kingdom Metazoa; phylum Arthropoda; class Insecta; order Diptera; family Dolichopodidae; genus Condylostylus; species Condylostylus longicornis. Next base: position 30,063 of record NW_026578174.1, read on the forward strand.
TATAATATGAAATATGGGGACCTCAGTTCAAATCCAAATTTTTACATTTTGAAAAAAAAATTTTTTTTTTGTATGCAATAATTTTTTTTTTTTTAATGAAATTTAATGAAATTTGGGTTTGCTATTTAAAGTTTCGGTTGTATTGTAGTGAATGAGTTCGAACCCAAATTTTGCCTACATTCTATTTAAACATAAAAATAAGAAAATAGGTGAAATATTTTTATTAAATCAAAATTATATTAACACTATTAACAGAAAAAAAGCAAGAATTAGTGTTTTGCCTCTCTCTAGGGGCCCAGAAAAGCAAGAAATTACAGTACAAAGTTGTACTGTAATTTTCATCTTTAGTATAAATTAAATAAACAAAATTAAATGAAAAAATCATTACAATTTTAATGATCATAATGATTTTAAAGTTTTTAAAATATAAATTTGTCAGAAATACCCTACATATTATGCATTTACGCTTATTAATGTAAAGTTTTAAGGTTTCATTGAGAAATTTTATAAAACTAGTTTGTTTTTACATTTTGCAACATTATGAAGTTTGGAATTTATTTGAGACAATGAAATGATGAATGAATACGTTTCAAAATTATCAATTTTATTGTTGATATTTGAATATTTTCATCGTTTGTTCCAATTATATTGAGGTAAACGGCAATAATTCGGTCCCATGCATATAATTTGCTTCTAAAAAAATTTACATTAAGTTACAAATCAAAATTAAATAGGTTTTTAAATTATTTTTTTACAATTAAGTTGATTTTCGAGTCCACAGCGCTTCCGATATAATTTTGAATTTATTATTTAGTTTTTGTGGAGCATGAATAGTTCAATTTTTTCAGAGAATGTTGTAATTTCACCTAAAATTTAAGAAAAAATATATTTTTTATTATTGTGGTTCTATGGTTTTTCTTCAGAGTTAGAAAAATGATTAAAAACATTTAAGACCGCTTTAGGTACATTCACTTAATACTCATTTTCTTGTTAGAGAAACTAAGTAACTAGCAACTATATAGAAACTATATAGAGAGAAACTATACAATAATAAAGTTGGGCCAAACCATATTGTAAGTGTGTAAAGAGGGGTTAACATAATGCTCAATTTTAATGGTTAATTGCATGAGCTAAGAAAAATAAAGATACTTTTTAGTGTCATGGAATTTACCGTTGGTTTTTTGCGTTTATAGAAATTTAAAAAAGCTTGTGGTTTTTAAAATATAAGGCGTCAAAAATTCAAATTTTACAAATTTCAAGATGCGATAAGTTGAGAAGGGATGGAGACGGGAAAAAATGTTCTTCTAACGAAATAAAATATTTATGAATATCTAAGAGCTGCTAAAATTTCAGACTCCTGTAAGGTACGATGTAGAAGAAAAATGGTATCAAAAATTTGCATGTTCGTATAAAATTTCAGCTTTCTATCTTCAAAGGTGTAGAAGTTCTGTAAACATGTCCATAATAATTTGTTGATTCGTGTCTATGATAGGATAATATTCTTTTCCATAATATTCTTCTCCATAAGTTTATATTATAGCTTGTTTACGGACTGAATTATGTACACTAAAAAGATCAAAATAGAAACAAACTGAATAAAAAATTAAAAATTTTATCTAAAAATTTGTTTAAACCGATCGAAACCAATGATGTAATAAAGGAATATCAAAGTAAGATGTGTTTTAGTCAGAGGTGTGAAAAATTAGTCGAAAATACAGCTGTTTACCTTATACAATAAACTTAGAAGCAGTTTTTCTAGTCCAGATTCTTAGATTTGTCTAATTTGAGTTGTTCCAACATTTTTTCTACAAAAATACATATTTCAAACTCCTTGTACAATACATGTCTTCTTTTTGGTATTAAAAATGTTTTGAAAATTGATTCCCGATGCAAATCTCTTAATATTGTTGTTATTGTTGAAAAAAGTTCAATAAAACATTCCGAAAATTTTCATTCTTCTAGTTGTTATTTGCAGCTTTATGGTAAGAACTTATTCCATTAATTTTTTCTTAAATTCCTTCACATTAATTAGTGTAATTTTAGCTATTTTGTTATTAATTTTAAAATTTTGATTCAATTCTGATTATTTTTATAATATGTACAATATTTTTGATTGAAATTATAATTTTGACTTATGATGTTCATTCTGATTTTGAATTGAAAAGCAATTTTTAATTTTCATGAAAAAAAAAAAAATATCCTCATTAATATTTAAAAATAAAAATTTTGTTGAATATATTTATACTAAAATTGCGCGATTAAATTATAGATTTTGTTTATATTCAAGTCGGGTAGGGTTTAGTTTGGGGTGTGTAATGGGAATCAATATTAGGTTTAGTTTATGTGTTAGGTTAGATTAAGTTGTTGAAACGTTTTCCATGTGTATTCCCTTGAAACCGCAATATTATTCCCAAGGCTAGGAACAGTGTCTTGTCCACCCTATGTCCGGATTTAGGTCTTAATCTTTAAGAATTTTAAAATTTTGCCTTATAATATGAAATATGGGGACCTCAGTTCAAATCCAAATTTTTACATTTTGAAAAAAAAATTTTTTTTTTGTATGCAATAATTTTTTTTTTTTTAATGAAATTTAATGAAATTTGGGTTTGCTATTTAAAGTTTCGGTTGTATTGTAGTGAATGAGTTCGAACCCAAATTTTGCCTACATTCTATTTAAACATAAAAATAAGAAAATAGGTGAAATATTTTTATTAAATCAAAATTATATTAACACTATTAACAGAAAAAAAGCAAGAATTAGTGTTTTGCCTCTCTCTAGGGGCCCAGAAAAGCAAGAAATTACAGTACAAAGTTGTACTGTAATTTTCATCTTTAGTATAAATTAAATAAACAAAATTAAATGAAAAAATCATTACAATTTTAATGATCATAATGATTTTAAAGTTTTTAAAATATAAATTTGTCAGAAATACCCTACATATTATGCATTTACGCTTATTAATGTAAAGTTTTAAGGTTTCATTGAGAAATTTTATAAAACTAGTTTGTTTTTACATTTTGCAACATTATGAAGTTTGGAATTTATTTGAGACAATGAAATGATGAATGAATACGTTTCAAAATTATCAATTTTATTGTTGATATTTGAATATTTTCATCGTTTGTTCCAATTATATTGAGGTAAACGGCAATAATTCGGTCCCATGCATATAATTTGCTTCTAAAAAAATTTACATTAAGTTACAAATCAAAATTAAATAGGTTTTTAAATTATTTTTTTACAATTAAGTTGTTTTTCGAGTCCACAGCGCTTCCGATATAATTTTGAATTTATTATTTAGTTTTTGTGGAGCATGAATAGTTCAATTTTTTCAGAGAATGTTGTAATTTCACCTAAAATTTAAGAAAAAATATATTTTTTATTATTGTGGTTCTATGGTTTTTCTTCAGAGTTAGAAAAATGATTAAAAACATTTAAGACCGCTTTAGGTACATTCACTTAATACTCATTTTCTTGTTAGAGAAACTAAGTAACTAGCAACTATATAGAAACTATATAGAGAGAAACTAAGTATGTTAGCAAATTATTAGAAAATGCAATTTTAAAATATATACAATAATAAAGTTGGGCCAAACCATATTGTAAGTGTGTAAAGAGGGGTTAACATAATGCTCAATTTTAATGGTTAATTGCATGAGCTAAGAAAAATAAAGATACTTTTTAGTGTCATGGAATTTACCGTTGGTTTTTTGCGTTTATAGAAATTAAAAAAAGCTTGTGGTTTTTAAAATATAAGGCGTCAAAAATTCAAATTTTACAAATTTCAAGATGCGATAAGTTGAGAAGGGATGGAGACGGGAAAAAATGTTCTTCTAACGAAATAAAATATTTATGAATATCTAAGAGCTGCTAAAATTTCAGACTCCTGTAAGGTACGATGTAGAAGAAAAATGGTATCAAAAATTTGCATGTTCGTATAAAATTTCAGCTTTCTATTTTCAAAGGTGTAGAAGTTCTGTAAACATGTCCATAATAATTTGTTGATTCGTGTCTATAATAGGATAATATTCTTTTCCATAATATTCTTCTCTATAAGTTTATATTATAGCTTGTTTACGGACTGAATTAGGTACACTAAAAAGATCAAAATAGAAACAAACTGAATAAAAAATTAAAAATTTTATCTAAAAATTTGTTTAAACCGATCGAAACCAATGATGTAATAAAGGAATATCAAAGTAAGATGTGTTTTAGTCAGAGGTGTGAAAAATTAGTCGAAAATACAGCTGTTTACCTTATACAATAAACTTAGAAGCAGTTTTTCTAGTCCAGATTCTTAGATTTGTCTAATTTGAGTTGTTCCAACATTTTTTCTACAAAAATACATATTTCAAACTCCTTGTACAATACATGTCTTCTTTTTGGTATTAAAAATGTTTTGAAAATCTATTCCCGATGCAAATCTCTTAATATTGTTGTTATTGTTGAAAAAAGTTCAATAAAACATTCCGAAAATTTTCATTCTTCTAGTTGTTACTTGCAGCTTTATGGTAAGAACTTATTCCATTAATTTTTTCTTAAATTCCTTCACATTAATTAGTGTAATTTTAGCTATTTTGTTATTAATTTTAAAATTTTGATTCAATTCTGATTATTTTTATAATATGTACAATATTTTTGATTGAAATTATAATTTTGACTTATGATGTTCATTCTGATTTTGAATTGAAAAGCAATTTTTAATTTTCATGAAAAAAAAAAAATATCCTCATTAATATTTAAAAATAAAAATTTTGTTGAATATATTTATACTAAAATCGCGCGATTAAATTATAGATTTTGTTTATATTCAAGTCGGGTAGGGTTTAGTTTGGGGTGTGTAATGGGAATCAATATTAGGTTTAGTTTATGTGTTAGGTTAGATTAAGTTGTTGAAACGTTTTCCATGTATATTCCCTTGAAACCGCAATATTATTCCCAAGGCTAGGAACAGTGTCTTGTCCACCCTATGTCCGGATTTAGGTCTTAATCTTTAAGAATTTTAAAATTTTGCCTTATAATATGAAATATGGGGACCTCAGTTCAAATCCAAATTTTTACATTTTGAAAAAAAAATTTTTTTTTTGTATGCAATAATTTTTTTTTTTTTAATGAAATTTAATGAAATTTGGGTTTGCTATTTAAAGTTTCGGTTGTATTGTAGTGAATGAGTTCGAACCCAAATTTTGCCTACATTCTATTTAAACATAAAAATAAGAAAATAGGTGAAATATTTTTATTAAATCAAAATTATATTAACACTATTAACAGAAAAAAAGCAAGAATTAGTGTTTTGCCTCTCTCTAGGGGCCCAGAAAAGCAAGAAATTACAGTACAAAGTTGTACTGTAATTTTCATCTTTAGTATAAATTAAATAAACAAAATTAAATGAAAAAATCATTACAATTTTAATGATCATAATGATTTTAAAGTTTTTAAAATATAAATTTGTCAGAAATACGCTACATATTATGCATTTACGCTTATTAATGTAAAGTTTTAAGGTTTCATTGAGAAATTTTATAAAACTAGTTTGTTTTTACATTTTGCAACATTATGAAGTTTGGAATTTATTTGAGACAATGAAATGATGAATGAATACGTTTCAAAATTATCAATTTTATTGTTGATATTTGAATATTTTCATCGTTTGTTCCAATTATATTGAGGTAAACGGCAATAATTCGGTCCCATGCATATAATTTGCTTCTAAAAAAATTTACATTAAGTTACAAATCAAAATTAAATAGGTTTTTAAATTATTTTTTTACAATTAAGTTGATTTTCGAGTCCACAGCGCTTCCGATATAATTTTGAATTTATTATTTAGTTTTTGTGGAGCATGAATAGTTCAATTTTTTCAGAGAATGTTGTAATTTCACCTAAAATTTAAGAAAAAATATATTTTTTATTATTGTGGTTCTATGGTTTTTCTTCAGAGTTAGAAAAATGATTAAAAACATTTAAGACCGCTTTAGGTACATTCACTTAATACTCATTTTCTTGTTAGAGAAACTAAGTAACTAGCAACTATATAGAAACTATATGGAGAGAAACTAAGTATGTTAGCAAATTATTAGAAAATGCAATTTTAAAATATATACAATAATAAAGTTGGGCCAAACCATATTGTAAGTGTGTAAAGAGGGGTTAACATAATGCTCAATTTTAATGGTTAATTGCATGAGCTAAGAAAAATAAAGATACTTTTTAGTGTCATGGAATTTACCGTTGGTTTTTTGCGTTTATAGAAATTTAAAAAAGCTTGTGGTTTTTAAAATATAAGGCGTCAAAAATTCAAATTTTACAAATTTCAAGATGCGATAAGTTGAGAAGGGATGGAGACGGGAAAAAATGTTCTTCTAACGAAATAAAATATTTATGAATATCTAAGAGCTGCTAAAATTTCAGACTCCTGTAAGGTACGATGTAGAAGAAAAATGGTATCAAAAATTTGCATGTTCGTATAAAATTTCAGCTTTCTATTTTCAAAGGTGTAGAAGTTCTGTAAACATGTCCATAATAATTTGTTGATTCGTGTCTATAATAGGATAATATTCTTTTCCATAATATTCTTCTCCATAAGTTTATATTATAGCTTGTTTACGGACTGAATTAGGTACACTAAAAAGATCAAAATAGAAACAAACTGAATAAAAAATTAAAAATTTTATCTAAAAATTTGTTTAAACCGATCGAAACCAATGATGTAATAAAGGAATATCAAAGTAAGATGTGTTTTAGTCAGAGGTGTGAAAAATTAGTCGAAAATACAGCTGTTTACCTTATACAATAAACTTAGAAGCAGTTTTTCTAGTCCAGATTCTTAGATTTGTCTAATTTGAGTTGTTCCAACATTTTTTCTACAAAAATACATATTTCAAACTCCTTGTACAATACATGTCTTCTTTTTGGTATTAAAAATGTTTTGAAAATTGATTCCCGATGCAAATCTCTTAATATTGTTGTTATTGTTGAAAAAAGTTCAATAAAACATTCCGAAAATTTTCATTCTTCTAGTTGTTATTTGCAGCTTTATGGTAAGAACTTATTCCATTAATTTTTTCTTAAATTCCTTCACATTAATTAGTGTAATTTTAGCTATTTTGTTATTAATTTTAAAATTTTGATTCAATTCTGATTATTTTTATAATATGTACAATATTTTTGATTGAAATTATAATTTTGACTTATGATGTTCATTCTGATTTTGAATTGAAAAGCAATTTTTAATTTTCATGAAAAAAAAAAAATATCCTCATTAATATTTAAAAATAAAAATTTTGTTGAATATATTTATACTAAAATTGCGCGATTAAATTATAGATGTTGTTTATATTCAAGTCGGGTAGGCTTTAGTTTGGGGTGTGTAATGGGAATCAATATTAGGTTTAGTTTATGTGTTAGGTTAGATTAAGTTGTTGAAACGTTTTCCATGTATATTCCCTTGAAACCGCAATATTATTCCCAAGGCTAGGAACAGTGTCTTGTCCACCCTATGTCCGGATTTAGGTCTTAATCTTTAAGAATTTTAAAATTTTGCCTTATAATATGAAATATGGGGACCTCAGTTCAAATCCAAATTTTTACATTTTGAAAAAAAAATTTTTTTTTTGTATGCAATAATTTTTTTTTTTTTAATGAAATTTAATGAAATTTGGGTTTGCTATTTAAAGTTTCGGTTGTATTGTAGTGAATGAGTTCGAACCCAAATTTTGCCTACATTCTATTTAAACATAAAAATAAGAAAATAGGTGAAATATTTTTATTAAATCAAAATTATATTAACACTATTAACAGAAAAAAAGCAAGAATTAGTGTTTTGCCTCTCTCTAGGGGCCCAGAAAAGCAAGAAATTACAGTACAAAGTTGTACTGTAATTTTCATCTTTAGTATAAATTAAATAAACAAAATTAAATGAAAAAATCATTACAATTTTAATGATCATAATGATTTTAAAGTTTTTAAAATATAAATTTGTCAGAAATACCCTACATATTATGCATTTACGCTTATTAATGTAAAGTTTTAAGGTTTCATTGAGAAATTTTATAAAACTAGTTTGTTTTTACATTTTGCAACATTATGAAGTTTGGAATTTATTTGAGACAATGAAATGATGAATGAATACGTTTCAAAATTATCAATTTTATTGTTGATATTTGAATATTTTCATCGTTTGTTCCAATTATATTGAGGTAAACGGCAATAATTCGGTCCCATGCATATAATTTGCTTCTAAAAAAATTTACATTAAGTTACAAATCAAAATTAAATAGGTTTTTAAATTATTTTTTTACAATTAAGTTGATTTTCGAGTCCACAGCGCTTCCGATATAATTTTGAATTTATTATTTAGTTTTTGTGGAGCATGAATAGTTCAATTTTTTCAGAGAATGTTGTAATTTCACCTAAAATTTAAGAAAAAATATATTTTTTATTATTGTGGTTCTATGGTTTTTCTTCAGAGTTAGAAAAATGATTAAAAACATTTAAGACCGCTTTAGGTACATTCACTTAATACTCATTTTCTTGTTAGAGAAACTAAGTAACTAGCAACTATATAGAAACTATATAGAGAGAAACTATACAATAATAAAGTTGGGCCAAACCATATTGTAAGTGTGTAAAGAAGGGTTAACATAATGCTCAATTTTAATGGTTAATTGCATGAGCTAAGAAAAATAAAGATACTTTTTAGTGTCATGGAATTTACCGTTGGTTTTTTGCGTTTATAGAAATTTAAAAAAGCTTGTGGTTTTTAAAATATAAGGCGTCAAAAATTCAAATTTTACAAATTTCAAGATGCGATAAGTTGAGAAGGGATGGAGACGGGAAAAAATGTTCTTCTAACGAAATAAAATATTTATGAATATCTAAGAGCTGCTAAAATTTCAGACTCCTGTAAGGTACGATGTAGAAGAAAAATGGTATCAAAAATTTGCATGTTCGTATAAAATTTCAGCTTTCTATCTTCAAAGGTGTAGAAGTTCTGTAAACATGTCCATAATAATTTGTTGATTCGTGTCTATAATAGGATAATATTCTTTTCCATAATATTCTTCTCCATAAGTTTATATTATAGCTTGTTTACGGACTGAATTAGGTACACTAAAAAGATCAAAATAGAAACAAACTGAATAAAAAATTAAAAATTTTATCTAAAAATTTGTTTAAACCGATCGAAACCAATGATGTAATAAAGGAATATCAAAGTAAGATGTGTTTTAGTCAGAGGTGTGAAAAATTAGTCGAAAATACAGCTGTTTACCTTATACAATAAACTTAGAAGCAGTTTTTCTAGTCCAGATTCTTAGATTTGTCTAATTTGAGTTGTTCCAACATTTTTTCTACAAAAATACATATTTCAAACTCCTTGTACAATACATGTCTTCTTTTTGGTATTAAAAATGTTTTGAAAATTGATTCCCGATGCAAATCTCTTAATATTGTTGTTATTGTTGAAAAAAGTTCAATAAAACATTCCGAAAATTTTCATTCTTCTAGTTGTTATTTGCAGCTTTATGGTAAGAACTTATTCCATTAATTTTTTCTTAAATTCCTTCACATTAATTAGTGTAATTTTAGCTATTTTGTTATTAATTTTAAAATTTTGATTCAATTCTGATTATTTTTATAATATGTACAATATTTTTGATTGAAATTATAATTTTGACTTATGATGTTCATTCTGATTTTGAATTGAAAAGCAATTTTTAATTTTCATGAAAAAAAAAAAATATCCTCATTAATATTTAAAAATAAAAATTTTGTTGAATATATTTATACTAAAATTGCGCGATTAAATTATAGATTTTGTTTATATTCAAGTCGGGTAGGGTTTAGTTTGGGGTGTGTAATGGGAATCAATATTAGGTTTAGTTTATGTGTTAGGTTAGATTAAGTTGTTGAAACGTTTTCCATGTATATTCCCTTGAAACCGCAATATTATTCCCAAGGCTAGGAACAGTGTCTTGTCCACCCTATGTCCGGATTTAGGTCTTAATCTTTAAGAATTTTAAAATTTTGCCTTATAATATGAAATATGGGGACCTCAGTTCAAATCCAAATTTTTACATTTTGAAAAAAAAATTTTTTTTTTGTATGCAATAATTTTTTTTTTTTTAATGAAATTTAATGAAATTTGGGTTTGCTATTTAAAGTTTCGGTTGTATTGTAGTGAATGAGTTCGAACCCAAATTTTGCCTACATTCTATTTAAACATAAAAATAAGAAAATAGGTGAAATATTTTTATTAAATCAAAATTATATTAACACTATTAACAGAAAAAAAGCAAGAATTAGTGTTTTGCCTCTCTCTAGGGGCCCAGAAAAGCAAGAAATTACAGTACAAAGTTGTACTGTAATTTTCATCTTTAGTATAAATTAAATAAACAAAATTAAATGAAAAAATCATTACAATTTTAATGATCATAATGATTTTAAAGTTTTTAAAATATAAATTTGTCAGAAATACCCTACATATTATGCATTTACGCTTATTAATGTAAAGTTTTAAGGTTTCATTGAGAAATTTTATAAAACTAGTTTGTTTTTACATTTTGCAACATTATGAAGTTTGGAATTTATTTGAGACAATGAAATGATGAATGAATACGTTTCAAAATTATCAATTTTATTGTTGATATTTGAATATTTTCATCGTTTGTTCCAATTATATTGAGGTAAACGGCAACAATTCGGTCCCATGCATATAATTTGCTTCTAAAAAAATTTACATTAAGTTACAAATCAAAATTAAATAGGTTTTTAAATTATTTTTTTACAATTAAGTTGATTTTCGAGTCCACAGCGCTTCCGATATAATTTTGAATTTATTATTTAGTTTTTGTGGAGCATGAATAGTTCAATTTTTTCAGAGAATGTTGTAATTTCACCTAAAATTTAAGAAAAAATATATTTTTTATTATTGTGGTTCTATGGTTTTTCTTCAGAGTTAGAAAAATGATTAAAAACATTTAAGACCGCTTTAGGTACATTCACTTAATACTCATTTTCTTGTTAGAGAAACTAAGTAACTAGCAACTATATAGAAACTATATAGAGAGAAACTAAGTATGTTAGCAAATTATTAGAAAATGCAATTTTAAAATATATACAATAATAAAGTTGGGCCAAACCATATTGTAAGTGTGTAAAGAGGGGTTAACATAATGCTCAATTTTAATGGTTAATTGCATGAGCTAAGAAAAATAAAGATACTTTTTAGTGTCATGGAATTTACCGTTGGTTTTTTGCGTTTATAGAAATTTAAAAAAGCTTGTGGTTTTTAAAATATAAGGCGTCAAAAATTCAAATTTTACAAATTTCAAGATGCGATAAGTTGAGAAGGGATGGAGACGGGAAAAAATGTTCTTCTAACGAAATAAAATATTTATGAATATCTAAGAGCTGCTAAAATTTCAGACTCCTGTAAGGTACGATGTAGAAGAAAAATGGTATCAAAAATTTGCATGTTCGTATAAAATTTCAGCTTTCTATCTTCAAAGGTGTAGAAGTTCTGTAAACATGTCCATAATAATTTGTTGATTCGTGTCTATAATAGGATAATATTCTTTTCCATAATATTCTTCTCCATAAGTTTATATTATAGCTTGTTTACGGACTGAATTAGGTACACTAAAAAGATCAAAATAGAAACAAACTGAATAAAAAATTAAAAATTTTATCTAAAAATTTGTTTAAACCGATCGAAACCAATGATGTAATAAAGGAATATCAAAGTAAGATGTGTTTTAGTCAGAGGTGTGAAAAATTAGTCGAAAATACAGCTGTTTACCTTATACAATAAACTTAGAAGCAGTTTTTCTAGTCCAGATTCTTAGATTTGTCTAATTTGAGTTGTTCCAACATTTTTTCTACAAAAATACATATTTCAAACTCCTTGTACAATACATGTCTTCTTTTTGGTATTAAAAATGTTTTGAAAATTGATTCCCGATGCAAATCTCTTAATATTGTTGTTATTGCTGAAAAAAGTTCAATAAAACATTTCGAAAATTTTCATTCTTCTAGTTGTTATTTGCAGCTTTATGGTAAGAACTTATTCCATTAATTTTTTCTTAAATTCCATCACATTAATTAGTGTAATTTTAGCTATTTTGTTATTAATTTTAAAATTTTGATTCAATTCTGATTATTTTTATAATATGTACAATATTTTTGATTGAAATTATAATTTTGACTTATGATGTTCATTCTGATTTTGAATTGAAAAGCAATTTTTAATTTTCATGAAAAAAAAAAAATATCCTCATTAATATTTAAAAATAAAAATTTTGTTGAATATATTACTAAAATTGCGCGATTAAATTATAGATTTTGTTTATATTCAAGTCGGGTAGGGTTTAGTTTGGGGTGTGTAATGGGAATCAATATTAGGTTTAGTTTATGTGTTAGGTTAGATTAAGTTGTTGAAACGTTTTCCATGTATATTCCCTTGAAACCGCAATATTATTCCCAAGGCTAGGAACAGTGTCTTGTCCAACCTATGTCCGGATTTAGGTCTTAATCTTTAAGAATTTTAAAATTTTGCCTTATAATATGAAATATGGGGACCTCAGTTCAAATCCAAATTTTTACATTTTGAAAAAAAAATTTTTTTTTTGTATGCAATAATTTTTTTTTTTAATGAAATTTAATGAAATTTGGGTTTGCTATTTAAAGTTTCGGTTGTATTGTAGTGAATGAGTTCGAACCCAAATTTTGCCTACATTCTATTTAAACATAAAAATAAGAAAATATGTGAAATATTTTTATTAAATCAAAATTATATTAACACTATTAACAGAAAAAAAGCAAGAATTAGTGTTTTGCCTCTCTCTAGGGGCCCAGAAAAGCAAGAAATTACAGTACAAAGTTGTACTGTAATTTTCATCTTTAGTATAAATTAAATAAACAAAATTAAATGAAAAAATCATTACAATTTTAATGATCATAATGATTTTAAAGTTTTTAAAATATAAATTTGTCAGAAATACCCTACATATTATGCATTTACGCTTATTAATGTAAAGTTTTAAGGTTTCATTGAGAAATTTTATAAAACTAGTTTGTTTTTACATTTTGCAACATTATGAAGTTTGGAATTTATTTGAGACAATGAAATGATGAATGAATACGTTTCAAAATTATCAATTTTATTGTTGATATTTGAATATTTTCATCGTTTGTTCCAATTATATTGAGGTAAACGGCAATAATTCGGTCCCATGCATATAATTTGCTTCTAAAAAAATTTACATTAAGTTACAAATCAAAATTAAATAGGTTTTTAAATTATTTTTTTACAATTAAGTTGATTTTCGAGTCCACAGCGCTTCCGATATAATTTTGAATTTATTATTTAGTTTTTGTGGAGCATGAATAGTTCAATTTTTTCAGAGAATGTTGTAATTTCACCTAAAATTTAAGAAAAAATATATTTTTTATTATTGTGGTTCTATGGTTTTTCTTCAGAGTTAGAAAAATGATTAAAAACATTTAAGACCGCTTTAGGTACATTCACTTAATACTCATTTTCTTGTTAGAGAAACTAAGTAACTAGCAACTATATAGAAACTATATAGAGAGAAACTAAGTATGTTAGCAAATCAGTGGCCTCAAACACAAACCGCCTAACTCGAGATAAGACAAAAATGAGATATGTTTACCAGCGAATTCTCCGTTTTGAGTTTCATATGCTCACAAAATTTGGTGGTTCTACGACTATTATAGCCGGAGTTATTGTCGAATTCACACATGACCTAACTCGAAATGGTAACTATGTGCACTTGCACTAATCGCCTAAATCGAGTTAAGACCAGAAAACATCTTTTTTATGTTTTTGACAAACCACTTATTTCGAGATAGGCTATTGTTGCAAATCGAAATTAGTGACATTTTTTTTTATTTGTATGAATTTTTACAACCGCTTATCTCGAGTTAAGCTTTTGTTGCAAAATTAATTTTGAGTTTTTTCAAATACTAACTCGACATAAGTGGTTTGTGTAAAATAATAATTGTTGGTTGTTTAAACTCATCTCGAGTTAGGCGATTATTGCAAATACAATTATATTGCATAAGGCTTCTTATGTTGAGTTAGGTCTTTATAACGCGTGCAAGTAAGAACAAAACATCAAAATTAAGCGTTTAGTGTTCGAAATAATACATGATCAGTATAGAATACTTTTTTTTATTTTTTATAATAAAAAGTATTTGATAACGCGTAACATATTATTTTATGTGATATATAGTGTAGGTACTTTATGTCCATGATTTAAAACTTGTTCACTATAGTTAAAATTAAATCTTACATTCAGCGACAAGTAAGATAGTTGTATTTTTTAACACAAAATATAAAACATCTGCAGAATTTACCTACATTATTAATGCTCTAATTACCCAAATATCCCATGTTTAAGATTTGAATTTTTTTATTTAACAAATAATCTTGTAGGTCATTTCGTGATTTACCTGCGACAAATGTTTTTTTCAATTGACGGAGTTCCCATGTTAAAATGACACGTGGCTAGCTACCTGATGGTAGATTGTTTTGCCTTTGTCGTCTAATTGTATTATTAAACAAAGTGTGGTTTATTACGGCCTTGTAAAACACATGTTATTAGGAAGATCAAATTATTGTGTTTAACAAGAGTTTTTATTCTAATTATTGTATTACAAAGCAATATTTTTATTATTAACTAGTAAAACACATTTTGTTAGAAAATTCAAATTATCATAATTTGCAAGGGTTTTCAATAAATAAAATTGGTACATCTGGGAATAACAATATTTTGTTATACTTTTTATTACTCATTTCCGTGAGATTAAATTTCTTCGATTTTCAAATATTTATTATATTTTTGTTATTTCGAAGGAAGTATTTTTTACAAAGACAGTTATTTATTATTGTTTTTAAATGTGCTGATGTTGGAAATTGTTAAATAATGCAAAAATTATCCAACATAAGTTTTATCCACGCTTAATAATATTGTTCGTTAAAAATTTTGGAACTTGCTAGGAGAGCTGAAATATTGTGGTGGATATTTGAGGTATTGCAATATATTAGAAGCTAACTTAACGGATTCAAAGTGTTTTAAAATATGGAAATTAGCGAAACTAGTCCTATAGTAAATAAACAAGCATAAACAGATCTTTATTTGAAAACCGAAATTAATACAGTTTTGAAAACCGCATTTGACTTTGGTCGTGGTCTGTATTAATGATCCTGATTTTAAAATTGACAACATTCAAAAGCAAGTTTTCGATTCCTATTGGGCATGTGAACATATCTGTAGAGATAAAAAAATATGAAAGGCTTTCTACTTTTATTCTTTTAAGAAAAATCCTTTTACAATTTGCCGAACGGTTAGAAAAATTCGCTTAATCTTTCGCGACCGGGCTTCCTGAATGCCCTCAAGTACATGAACGTTCGAAACTTACTCGTGGTCAATTTGTATGGAGTCTTAATTGGAAAGTAAATGCTGACAGCTAAAATAAAAATGCCGTGCAAACTTACAATATTCTTTGATTATTTGAAAATCAAATACTTACATATATACTCTATGATAGGGGAGCAAATTCCGAACCAATTTACTTTGTCACAACTTTTTACGGAGATCTATATCACTATCAAATTTGACTTTTCATTACAGTAGTTGTAATGAGTCACACTCGATTTCATTTTGTTTTTGATTTAAAAATTTTAATTAATTCGCATTTAGTATCATTATGAGCAAGTAAGAAAGTCATATGGACTATAGTACATAAATAAAATAACAAACACAAAACTCATAAACTCATTTTAGAGATTACTTTATGTGCTCATTTTTACAGTAATGTAATAACTTTGTCAGATCCGTTGCACAATGAAGCCTTTTTGTAATTGAATTACTTTTTGAAATTCTCTTAAGTGGAAAGAGTCGCACCACAGATTTCAAAAAATTGACTTCCAAAAATATTTTACAAGAACAGTTTATACAAAGATTTTTTACATTTTAAGACGAGGTGTTAACTAGTTAGATTTTCAAGACATGCTCCAAATTGAAGAAGAAGAGAAATTTAGTCCCAAAAAAGAAAAAATTAGAGTATTTGATGCAATTTATTGATCCTTTGGTTCACAAATTTTACAAAAAGATTAAGACTGGAGATTTAGCAGATACCCATCCATATTCAATCGGAGAATCCGAGAGAGAATAAAAGATACTGCCACCTTTCTTAAATTTAATGAAACAATTTTTTTTAAGTTTTTAGAAATAATTTTTCCTTGAAGTTTATTCATTTTTTACCTCAATTTATGTTTTTTATGACAATGATTTGAAAAAAGAGTGAAAAATCAAATAACCTAAAAATAATATATATATTTCTTCCCTTTTTAGTATAACTTAAGTCACCTAAAACCATATTTTCAGTTTTGCAACAACAGCTTAAGTCGACTTAAATTTGACGAAAATGAAAAAGTAATTTTTCACAAATCGCCTAAGTCGAGCTATGCTTTGCAAAATGCTTTTTATAAATTTTGTATAACAGCCTATCTCACTTTTTTCATAATTATGAGAATACTATTAGTTGTTTTACTTCAGATTATGAGTTAATCGCTTCCTTTTTTAATTATCTTTCAATCAAAAAAAAAATTGGTTCAAAAAACTTCATAACTTTTTTCAAAATTTAATTTAAAGTTTAAAATGCATTTATCTCGAAATCACTAAAACAGACTTAAGTCGTTTGTGCTTGAGGCCACTGAAATTATTAGAAAATGCAATTTTAAAATATATACAATAATAAAGTTGGGCCAAACCATATTGTAAGTGTGTAAAGAGGGGTTAACATAATGCTCAATTTTAATTGTTAATTGCATGAGCTAAGAAAAATAAAGATACTTTTTAGTGTCATGGAATTTACCGTTGGTTTTTTGCATTTATAGAAATTTAAAAAAGCTTGTGGTTTTTAAAATATAAGGCGTCAAAAATTCAAATTTTACAAATTTCAAGATGCGATAAGTTGAGAAGGGATGGAGACGGGAAAAAATGTTCTTCTAACGAAATAAAATATTTATGAATATCTAAGAGCTGCTAAAATTTCAGACTCCTGTAAGGTACGATGTAGAAGAAAAATGGTATCAAAAATTTGCATGTTCGTATAAAATTTCAGCTTTCTATCTTCAAAGGTGTAGAAGTTCTGTAAACATGTCCATAATAATTTGTTGCTTCGTGTCTATAATAGGATAATATTCTTTTCCATAATATTCTTCTCCATAAGTTTATATTATAGCTTGTTTACGGACTGAATTAGGTACACTAAAAAGATCAAAATAGAAACAAACTGAATAAAAAATTAAAAATTTTATCTAAAAATTTGTTTAAACCGATCGAAACCAATGATGTAATAAAGGAATATCAAAGTAAGATGTGTTTTAGTCAGAGGTGTGAAAAATTAGTCGAAAATACAGCTGTTTACCTTATACAATAAACTTAGAAGCAGTTTTTCTAGTCCAGATTCTTAGATTTGTCTAATTTGAGTTGTTCCAACATTTTTTCTACAAAAATACATATTTCAAACTCCTTGTACAATACATGTCTTCTTTTTGGTATTAAAAATGTTTTGAAAATTGATTCCCGATGCAAATCTCTTAATATTGTTATTATTGTTGAAAAAAGTTCAATAAAACATTCCGAAAATTTTCATTCTTCTAGTTGTTATTTGCAGCTTTATGGTAAGAACTTATTCCATTAATTTTTTCTTAAATTCCTTCACATTAATTAGTGTAATTTTAGCTATTTTGTTATTAATTTTAAAATTTTGATTCAATTCTGATTATTTTTATAATATGTACAATATTTTTGATTGAAATTATAATTTTGACTTATGATGTTCATTCTGATTTTGAATTGAAAAGCAATTTTTAATTTTCATGAAAAAAAAAAAAATATCCTCATTAATATTTAAAAATAAAAATTTTGTTGAATATATTTATACTAAAATTGCGCGATTAAATTATAGATTTTGTTTATATTCAAGTCGGGTAGGGTTTAGTTTGGGGTGTGTAATGGGAATCAATATTAGGTTTAGTTTATGTGTTAGGTTAGATTAAGTTGTTGAAACGTTTTCCATGTATATTCCCTTGAAACCGCAATATTATTCCCAAGGCTAGGAACAGTGTCTTGTCCACCCTATGTCCGGATTTAGGTCTTAATCTTTAAGAATTTTAAAATTTTGCCTTATAATATGAAATATGGGAACCTCAGTTCAAATCCAAATTTTTACATTTTGAAAAAAAAATTTTTTTTTTGTATGCAATAATTTTTTTTTTTTAATGAAATTTAATGAAATTTGGGTTTGCTATTTAAAGTTTCGGTTGCATTGTAGTGAATGAGTTCGAACCCAAATTTTGCCTACATTCTATTTAAACATAAAAATAAGAAAATAGGTGAAATATTTTTATTAAATCAAAATTATATTAACACTATTAACAGAAAAAAAGCAAGAATTAGTGTTTTGCCTCTCTCTAGGGGCCCAGAAAAGCAAGAAATTACAGTACAAAGTTGTACCGTAATTTTCATCTTTAGTATAAATTAAATAAACAAAATTAAATGAAAAAATCATTACAATTTTAATGATCATAATGATTTTAAAGTTTTTAAAATATAAATTTGTCAGAAATACCCTACATATTATGCATTTACGCTTATTAATGTTAAGTTTTAAGGTTTCATTGAGAAATTTTATAAAACTAGTTTGTTTTTACATTTTGCAACATTATGAAGTTTGGAATTTATTTGAGACAATGAAATGATGAATGAATACGTTTCAAAATTATCAATTTTATTGTTGATATTTGAATATTTTCATCGTTTGTTCCAATTATATTGAGGTAAACGGCAATAATTCGGTCCCATGCATATAATTTGCTTCTAAAAAAATTTACATTAAGTTACAAATCAAAATTAAATAGGTTTTTAAATTATTTTTTTACAATTAAGTTGATTTTCGAGTCCACAGCGCTTCCGATATAATTTTGAATTTATTATTTAGTTTTTGTGGAGCATGAATAGTTCAATTTTTTCAGAGAATGTTGTAATTTCACCTAAAATTTAACACTAGAACTACCAATCCGTCAAAATGACGGAATTTATTATTTTACACATAAATTTTATTGTTATTATGTAAATATTTTTTTTTAAATTGATAATGACTTTTAATATGAAACTGAGGTACTCAAAAATTGACTATCGTCTTGTTTATAAAACCGTTAATTCTGAGGAAACGCCTTATGTATACTTATACTTACCAACCCCTCAAAATGACGGAATTAATAATTTTGCTCTTATATTTATAAATACTGGCCAAATTTACAGTTGCTTGAATGAAAAAAAGTAAAACTTCTCATTGAATAAATATTCTATTTATATATTCCGGGAAGTCCCCATAAATGAAGAATAAAATACTGTTAGGTAATATATTATATTTATTTAGTTGATGCGTTTTTGTTGTATAAAGATATTTTTATAGCAGTTCCATATTTTGCAAACGTAACACAGTGAAAAAAGTTAATTTTATTGTTTTTACAAAATTTTATGTATATAAAAGTGATAATTGTCTTTTTTATAATAAAATTACTATATCACGAAGGTAAGTTTAATTTTATTCAAAATAATATTCATATATAAAACATTTGCCGTTCTAATAGGGTTTTATAATTATGAACCGAAATACTAGAACAAAATTATTGGAAACACTAACCAACATTGATGAGAATTTTTCCGATACGAATTCAAATAAAAATTTTGATTTTTTGGATGATGAAATAGAAATTGAAACACCTGAGTTCAATGAAAATGATACAAGTATAGACAGCAATGAAGTTGAAAAATCTGATTCAGAATGTGAAAAGGAAAATGAATTTCCTGCTTCTTTCTTTAGATGTCGAAAACGTATGCGAATTTGTTCAAGCTCTGAAAGTGATAACGAAACCAGCAACGCTAATATAACGCGTAAAGATGTACACATTGCAAGTGATGGAACTGTTTGGAAAGAAATTCAAAAAGGTGGTTGCGCTGGTAGATCACCTTCACATAATATTTTCAAGGCTACTTCAGGACCAACTGCTTACACCAAGCGGAATATAATATCAGGTCAAGTTAGTAGCGCGTTTATGTTACTAATTGATAATCGCATGATAGAGCATATTAAAAATTGCACAGAAACAGAAGCACAAAATGTTTTAGGTAATCATTGGACAACAAGCATTGATGAATTATATGCTTTTATAGCGATTTTATATGCTAGGGGAGCATATGAATCAAAAAATATGAAAATATCATATTTGTGGTCAAAAAAATGGGGACCTCCTTTTTTCAAAAGTACAATGAGTAGAAACAGGTTCACGGAAATTTTGCGCTTCATTCGATTTGATAAAAAAAATGAAAGAAGTAGTCGTTTACAAGTAGATAAATTTGCACTAGTTTCCGAAACATGGAATGCATTTATGAATAATAGTCAAAACTGCTACAAACCGGGTTCTTCTCTTACCATAGACGAACAACTTTTTCCAACCAAGGCAAGATGTAGGTTTACGCAATACATGCCAAATAAACCTTCTAAATTTGGGATAAAGTTTTGGTTGGTAACCGATGCTGAAAATAGATATGTACTAAATGGTTTTCCATACCTAGGAAAAGATAATTTACGAATATCATCGACACCTTTACATGAATATGTGGTTCTAAAGCTTGTTGAACCTTATTTAGGTTGCGGAAGAAGTATAACTACTGACAATTTTTTTACCAGTATTCCATTGACAAAAAAACTTTTAGCTAAAAAACAACATTAGTTGGAACTCTGCGAAGTAATAAAAAAGAATTACCACAAATAGCAAAAGTAAAAAAAGATAACATGGCTCGGTATGAAACTATACTATTAAAGTCTGATAATATAGTTCTCACTATTTACAAATCAAAGCCTGCGAAAAAAGTATTAGTTCTAAGTTCCAAACATACCAACGTGAAGATTGCCGAAAATTATAAACTTTTACCAGAAACTGTCGAATTCTATAACAAAACTAAGTTCGGAGTAGATGTTATTGACCAAATGGCTCGGAAGTACAGTGTAAAAGCAAGTTCCCGTAGATGGCCATTGCAAGTTTTCTATAATATTTTAGATTTGGCAGGAATCAATGCCTGGAGCTTATACAAGGATATTACTGGCGAAAATATAACGAGAAAACAATTTTTATACCAATTATGTGAAGAACTCGCTGATAAATATACACATAATAAAATGCTGAAATCCTCGCAGCCAGAAAAATGGAGTATAATAGAGACCATGAAATCTACTTCGGAACATCCTAAAGAAGATATGCAGCGAAAATCTTGTGTAATTGGATTCTGCAATAAAAACAAAACTAATTCTCTTTGTTTTAAATGCACGAACTACATGTGTGGGAAGTGTACTGCCGAAAAAATTTCTATTTGTAAGAAATGTGCTACATAAATCCTTTTTATTTATTTACTATATATTGTATAACTGAATTTGTACCTTTTTTATTTTAAATTACAATAAAATAGAAGTTTGTTTATTCACAATTTTTTTATTAAATTCCATTTTTCAAATATCCGTCAAATTGACGGATTGGTACAACTAGGTATACATAAAATGTTGGTAGTTCTAGTGTTAAGAAAAAATATATTTTTTATTATTGTGGTTCTATGGTTTTTCTTCAGAGTTAGAAAAATGATTAAAAACATTTGAGACCGCTTTAGGTACATTCACTTAATACTCATTTTCTTGTTAGAGAAACTAAGTAACTAGCAACTATATAGAAACTATATAGAGAGAAACTAAGTATGTTAGCAAATTATTAGAAAATGCAATTTTAAAATATATACAATAATAAAGTTGGGCCAAACCATATTGTAAGTGTGTAAAGAGGGGTTAACATAATGCTCAATTTTAATGGTTAATTGCATGAGCTAAGAAAAATAAAGATACTTTTTAGTGTCATGGAATTTACCGTTGGTTTTTTGCGTTTATAGAAATTTAAAAAAGGTTGTGGTTTTTAAAATGTTCTTCTAACGAAATAAAATATTTATGAATATCTAAGAGCTGCTAAAATTTCAGACTCCTGTAAGGTACGATGTAGAAGAAAAATGGTATCAAAAATTTGCATGTTCGTATAAAATTTCAGCTTTCTATCTTCAAAGGTGTAGAAGTTCTGTAAACATGTCCATAATAATTTGTTGATTCGTGTCTATAATAGGATAATATTCTTTTCCATAATATTCTTCTCCATAAGTTTATATTATAGCTTGTTTACGGACTGAATTAGGTACACTAAAAAGATCAAAATAGAAACAAACTGAATAAAAAATTAAAAATTTTATCTAAAAATTTGTTTAAACCGATCGAAACCAATGATGTAATAAAGGAATATCAAAGTAAGATGTGTTTTAGTCAGAGGTGTGAAAAATTAGTCGAAAATACAGCTGTTTACCTTATACAATAAACTTAGAAGCAGTTTTTCTAGTCCAGATTCTTAGATTTGTCTAATTTGAGTTGTTCCAACATTTTTTCTACAAAAATACATATTTCAAACTCCTTGTACAATACATGTCTTCTTTTTGGTATTAAAAATGTTTTGAAAATTGATTCCCGATGCAAATCTCTTAATATTGTTGTTATTGTTGAAAAAAGTTCAATAAAACATTCCGGAAATTTTCATTCTTCTAGTTGTTATTTGCAGCTTTATGGTAAGAACTTATTCCATTAATTTTTTCTTAAATTCCTTCACATTAATTAGTGTAATTTTAGCTATTTTGTTATTAATTTTAAAATTTTGATTCAATTCTGATTATTTTTATAATATGTACAATATTTTTGATTGAAATTATAATTTTGACTTATGATGTTCATTCTGATTTTGAATTGAAAAGCAATTTTTAATTTTCATGAAAAAAAAAAAATATCCTCATTAATATTTAAAAATAAAAATTTTGTTGAATATATTTATACTAAAATTGCGCGATTAAATTATAGATTTTGTTTATATTCAAGTCGGGTAGGGTTTAGTTTGGGGTGTGTAATGGGAATCAATATTAGGTTTAGTTTATGTGTTAGGTTAGATTAAGTTGTTGAAACGTTTTCCATGTATATTCCCTTGAAACCGCAATATTATTCCCAAGGCTAGGAACAGTGTCTTGTCCACCCTATGTCCGGATTTAGGTCTTAATCTTTAAGAATTTTAAAATTTTGCCTTATAATATGAAATATGGGGACCTCAGTTCAAATCCAAATTTTTACATTTTGAAAAAAAAATTTTTTTTTTGTATGCAATAATTTTTTTTTTTTTAATGAAATTTAATGAAATTTGGGTTTGCTATTTAAAGTTTCGGTTGTATTGTAGTGAATGAGTTCGAACCCAAATTTTGCCTACATTCTATTTAAACATAAAAATAAGAAAATAGGTGAAATATTTTTATTAAATCAAAATTATATTAACACTATTAACAGAAAAAAAGCAAGAATTAGTGTTTTGCCTCTCTCTAGGGGCCCAGAAAAGCAAGAAATTACAGTACAAAGTTGTACTGTAATTTTCATCTTTAGTATAAATTAAATAAACAAAATTAAATGAAAAAATCATTACAATTTTAATGATCATAATGATTTTAAAGTTTTTAAAATATAAATTTGTCAGAAATACCCTACATATTATGCATTTACGCTTATTAATGTAAAGTTTTAAGGTTTCATTGAGAAATTTTATAAAACTAGTTTGTTTTTACATTTTGCAACATTATGAAGTTTGGAATTTATTTGAGACAATGAAATGATGAATGAATACGTTTCAAAATTATCAATTTTATTGTTGATATTTGAATATTTTCATCGTTTGTTCCAATTATATTGAGGTAAACGGCAATAATTCGGTCCCATGCATATAATTTGCTTCTAAAAAAATTTACATTAAGTTACAAATCAAAATTAAATAGGTTTTTAAATTATTTTTTTACAATTAAGTTGATTTTCGAGTCCACAGCGCTTCCGATATAATTTTGAATTTATTATTTAGTTTTTGTGGAGCATGAATAGTTCAATTTTTTCAGAGAATGTTGTAATTTCACCTAAAATTTAAGAAAAAATATATTTTTTATTATTGTGGTTCTATGGTTTTTCTTCAGAGTTAGAAAAATGATTAAAAACATTTAAGACCGCTTTAGGTACATTCACTTAATACTCATTTTCTTGTTAGAGAAACTAAGTAACTAGCAACTATATAGAAACTATATAGAGAGAAACTAAGTATGTTTGCAAATTATTAGAAAATGCAATTTTAAAATATATACAATAATAAAGTTGGGCCAAACCATATTGTAAGTGTGTAAAGAGGGGTTAACATAATGCTCAATTTTAATGGTTAATTGCATGAGCTAAGAAAAATAAAGATACTTTTTAGTGTCATGGAATTTACCGTTGGTTTTTTGCGTTTATAGAAATTTAAAAAAGCTTGTGGTTTTTAAAATAAAAGGCGTCAAAAATTCAAATTTTACAAATTTCAAGATGCGATAAGTTGAGAAGGGATGGAGACGGGAAAAAATGTTCTTCTAACGAAATAAAATATTTATGAATATCTAAGAGCTGCTAAAATTTCAGACTCCTGTAAGGTACGATGTAGAAGAAAAATGGTATCAAAAATTTGCATGTTCGTATAAAATTTCAGCTTTCTATCTTCAAAGGTGTAGAAGTTCTGTAAACATGTCCATAATAATTTGTTGATTCGTGTCTATAATAGGATAATATTCTTTTCCATAATATTCTTCTCCATAATTTTATATTATAGCTTGTTTACGGACTGAATTAGGTACACTAAAAAGATCAAAATAGAAACAAACTGAATAAAAAATTAAAAATTTTATCTAAAAATTTGTTTAAACCGATCGAAACCAATGATGTAATAAAGGAATATCAAAGTAAGATGTGTTTTAGTCAGAGGTGTGAAAAATTAGTCGAAAATACAGCTGTTTACCTTATACAATAAACTTAGAAGCAGTTTTTCTAGTCCAGATTCTTAGATTTGTCTAATTTGAGTTGTTCCAACATTTTTTCTACAAAAATACATATTTCAAACTCCTTGTACAATACATGTCTTCTTTTTGGTATTAAAAATGTTTTGAAAATTGATTCCCGATGCAAATCTCTTAATATTGTTGTTATTGTTGAAAAAAGTTCAATAAAACATTCCGAAAATTTTCATTCTTCTAGTTGTTATTTGCAGCTTTATGGTAAGAACTTATTCCATTAATTTTTTCTTAAATTCCTTCACATTAATTAGTGTAATTTTAGCTATTTTGTTATTAATTTTAAAATTTTGATTCAATTCTGATTATTTTTATAATATGTACAATATTTTTGATTGAAATTATAATTTTGACTTATGATGTTCATTCTGATTTTGAATTGAAAAGCAATTTTTAATTTTCATGAAAAAAAAAAAATATCCTCATTAATATTTAAAAATAAAAATTTTGTTGAATATATTTATACTAAAATTGCGCGATTAAATTATAGATTTTGTTTATATTCAAGTCGGGTAGGGTTTAGTTTGGGGTGTGTAATGGGAATCAATATTAGGTTTAGTTTATGTGTTAGGTTAGATTAAGTTGTTGAAACGTTTTCCATGTATATTCCCTTGAAACCGCAATATTATTCCCAAGGCTAGGAACAGTGTCTTGTCCACCCTATGTCCGGATTTAGGTCTTAATCTTTAAGAATTTTAAAATTTTGCCTTATAATATGAAATATGGGGACCTCAGTTCAAATCCAAATTTTTACATTTTGAAAAAAAAATTTTTTTTTTGTATGCAATAATTTTTTTTTTTTTAATGAAATTTAATGAAATTTGGGTTTGCTATTTAAAGTTTCGGTTGTATTGTAGTGAATGAGTTCGAACCCAAATTTTGCCTACATTCTATTTAAACATAAAAATAAGAAAATAGGTGAAATATTTTTATTAAATCAAAATTATATTAACACTATTAACAGAAAAAAAGCAAGAATTAGTGTTTTGCCTCTCTCTAGGGGCCCAGAAAAGCAAGAAATTACAGTACAAAGTTGTACTGTAATTTTCATCTTTAGTATAAATTAAATAAACAAAATTAAATGAAAAAATCATTACAATTTTAATGATCATAATGATTTTAAAGTTTTTAAAATATAAATTTGTCAGAAATACCCTACATATTATGCATTTACGCTTATTAATGTAAAGTTTTAAGGTTTCATTGAGAAATTTTATAAAACTAGTTTGTTTTTACATTTTGCAACATTATGAAGTTTGGAATTTATTTGAGACAATGAAATGATGAATGAATACGTTTCAAAATTATCAATTTTATTGTTGATATTTGAATATTTTCATCGTTTGTTCCAATTATATTGAGGTAAACGGCAATAATTCGGTCCCATGCATATAATTTGCTTCTAAAAAAATTTACATTAAGTTACAAATCAAAATTAAATAGGTTTTTAAATTATTTTTTTACAATTAAGTTGATTTTCGAGTCCACAGCGCTTCCGATATAATTTTGAATTTATTATTTAGTTTTTGTGGAGCATGAATAGTTCAATTTTTTCAGAGAATGTTGTAATTTCACCTAAAATTTAAGAAAAAATATATTTTTTATTATTGTGGTTCTATGGTTTTTCTTCAGAGTTAGAAAAATGATTAAAAACATTTAAGACCGCTTTAGGTACATTCACTTAATACTCATTTTCTTGTTAGAGAAACTAAGTAACTAGCAACTATATAGAAACTATATAGAGAGAAACCAAGTATGTTAGCAAATTATTAGAAAATGCAATTTTAAAATATATACAATAATAAAGTTGGGCCAAACCATATTGTAAGTGTGTAAAGAGGGGTTAACATAATGCTCAATTTTAATGGTTAATTGCATGAGCTAAGAAAAATAAAGATACTTTTTAGTGTCATGGAATTTAACGTTGGTTTTTTGCGTTTATAGAAATTTAAAAAAGCTTGTGGTTTTTAAAATATAAGGCGTCAAAAATTCAAATTTTACAAATTTCAAGATGCGATAAGTTGAGAAGGGATGGAGACGGGAAAAAATGTTCTTCTAACGAAATAAAATATTTATGAATATCTAAGAGCTGCTAAAATTTCAGACTCCTGTAAGGTACGATGTAGAAGAAAAATGGTATCAAAAATTTGCATGTTCGTATAAAATTTCAGCTTTCTATCTTCAAAGGTGTAGAAGTTCTGTAAACATGTCCATAATAATTTGTTGATTCGTGTCTATAATAGGATAATATTCTTTTCCATAATATTCTTCTCCATAAGTTTATATTATAGCTTGTTTACGGACTGAATTAGGTACACTAAAAAGATCAAAATAGAAACAAACTGAATAAAAAATTAAAAATTTTATCTAAAAATTTGTTTAAACCGATCGAAACCAATGATGTAATAAAGGAATATCAAAGTAAGATGTGTTTTAGTCAGAGGTGTGAAAAATTAGTCGAAAATACAGCTGTTTACCTTATACAATAAACTTAGAAGCAGTTTTTCTAGTCCAGATTCTTAGATTTGTCTAATTTGAGTTGTTCCAACATTTTTTCTACAAAAATACATATTTCAAACTCCTTGTACAATACATGTCTTCTTTTTGGTATTAAAAATGTTTTGAAAATTGATTCCCGATGCAAATCTCTTAATATTGTTGTTATTGTTGAAAAAAGTTCAATAAAACATTCCGAAAATTTTCATTCTTCTAGTTGTTATTTGCAGCTTTATGGTAAGAACTTATTCCATTAATTTTTTCTTAAATTCCTTCACATTAATTAGTGTAATTTTAGCTATTTTGTTATTAATTTTAAAATTTTGATTCAATTCTGATTATTTTTATAATATGTACAATATTTTTGATTGAAATTATAATTTTGACTTATGATGTTCATTCTGATTTTGAATTGAAAAGCAATTTTTAATTTTCATGAAAAAAAAAAAATATCCTCATTAATATTTAAAAATAAAAATTTTGTTGAATATATTTATACTAAAATTGCGCGATTAAATTATAGATTTTGTTTATATTCAAGTCGGGTAGGGTTTAGTTTGGGGTGTGTAATGGGAATCAATATTAGGTTTAGTTTATGTGTTAGGTTAGATTAAGTTGTTGAAACGTTTTCCATGTATATTCCCTTGAAACCGCAATATTATTCCCAAGGCTAGGAACAGTGTCTTGTCCACCCTATGTCCGGATTTAGGTCTTAATCTTTAAGAATTTTAAAATTTTGCCTTATAATATGAAATATGGGGACCTCAGTTCAAATCCAAATTTTTACATTTTGAAAAAAAAATTTTTTTTTTGTATGCAATAATTTTTTTTTTTTTAATGAAATTTAATGAAATTTGGGTTTGCTATTTAAAGTTTCGGTTGTATTGTAGTGAATGAGTTCGAACCCAAATTTTGCCTACATTCTATTTAAACATAAAAATAAGAAAATAGGTGAAATATTTTTATTAAATCAAAATTATATTAACACTATTAACAGAAAAAAAGCAAGAATTAGTGTTTTGCCTCTCTCTAGGGGCCCAGAAAAGCAAGAAATTACAGTACAAAGTTGTACTGTAATTTTCATCTTTAGTATAAATTAAATAAACAAAATTAAATGAAAAAATCATTACAATTTTAATGATCATAATGATTTCAAAGTTTTTAAAATATAAATTTGTCAGAAATACCCTACATATTATGCATTTACCCTTATTAATGTAAAGTTTTAAGGTTTCATTGAGAAATTTTATAAAACTAGTTTGTTTTTACATTTTGCAACATTATGAAGTTTGGAATTTATTTGAGAGAATGAAATGATGAATGAATACGTTTCAAAATTATCAATTTTATTGTTGATATTTGAATATTTTCATCGTTTGTTCCAATTATATTGAGGTAAACGGCAATAATTCGGTCCCATGCATATAATTTGCTTCTAAAAAAATTTACATTAAGTTACAAATCAAAATTAAATAGGTTTTTAAATTATTTTTTTACAATTAAGTTGATTTTCGAGTCCACAGCGCTTCCGATATAATTTTGAATTTATTATTTAGTTTTTGTGGAGCATGAATAGTTCAATTTTTTCAGAGAATGTTGTAATTTCACCTAAAATTTAAGAAAAAATATATTTTTTATTATTGTGGTTCTATGGTTTTTCTTCAGAGTTAGAAAAATGATTAAAAACATTTAAGACCGCTTTAGGTACATTCACTTAATACTCATTTTCTTGTTAGAGAAACTAAGTAACTAGCAACTATATAGAAACTATATAGAGAGAAACTAAGTATGTTAGCAAATTATTAGAAAATGCAATTTTAAAATATATACAATAATAAAGTTGGGCCAAACCATATTGTAAGTGTGTAAAGAGGGGTTAACATAATGCTCAATTTTAATGGTTAATTGCATGAGCTAAGAAAAATAAAGATACTTTTTAGTGTCATGGAATTTATCGTTGGTTTTTTGCGTTTATAGAAATTTAAAAAAGCTTGTGGTTTTTAAAATATAAGGCGTCAAAAATTCAAATTTTACAAATTTCAAGATGCGATAAGTTGAGAAGGGATGGAGACGGGAAAAAATGTTCTTCTAACGAAATAAAATATTTATGAATATCTAAGAGCTGCTAAAATTTCAGACTCCTGTAAGGTACGATGTAGAAGAAAAATGGTATCAAAAATTTGCATGTTCGTATAAAATTTCAGCTTTCTATTTTCAAAGGTGTAGAAGTTCTGTAAACATGTCCATAATAATTTGTTGATTCGTGTCTATAATAGGATAACATTCTTTTCCATAATATTCTTCTCCATAAGTTTATATTATAGCTTGTTTACGGACTGAATTAGGTACACTAAAAAGATCAAAATAGAAACAAACTGAATAAAAAATTAAAAATTTTATCTAAAAATTTGTTTAAACCGATCGAAACCAATGATGTAATAAAGGAATATCAAAGTAAGATGTGTTTTAGTCAGAGGTGTGAAAAATTAGTCGAAAATACAGCTGTTTACCTTATACAATAAACTTAGAAGCAGTTTTTCTAGTCCAGATTCTTAGATTTGTCTAATTTGAGTTGTTCCAACATTTTTTCTACAAAAATACATATTTCAAACTCCTTGTACAATACATGTCTTCTTTTTGGTATTAAAAATGTTTTGAAAATTGATTCCCGATGCAAATCTCTTAATATTGTTGTTATTGTTGAAAAAAGTTCAATAAAACATTCCGAAAATTTTCATTCTTCTAGTTGTTATTTGCAGCTTTATGGTAAGAACTTATTCCATTAATTTTTTCTTAAATTCCTTCACATTAATTAGTGTAATTTTAGCTATTTTGTTATTAATTTTAAAATTTTGATTCAATTCTGATTATTTTTATAATATGTACAATATTTTTGATTGAAATTATAATTTTGACTTATGATGTTCATTCTGATTTTGAATTGAAAAGCAATTTTTAATTTTCATGAAAAAAAAAATATCCTCATTAATATTTAAAAATAAAAATTTTGTTGAATATATTTATACTAAAATTGCGCGATTAAATTATAGATTTTGTTTATATTCAAGTCGGGTAGGGTTTAGTTTGGGGTGTGTAATGGGAATCAATATTAGGTTTAGTTTATGTGTTAGGTTAGATTAAGTTGTTGAAACGTTTTCCATGTATATTCCCTTGAAACCGCAATATTATTCCCAAGGCTAGGAACAGTGTCTTGTCCACCCTATGTCCGGATTTAGGTCTTAATCTTTAAGAATTTTAAAATTTTGCCTTATAATATGAAATATGGGGACCTCAGTTCAAATCCAAATTTTTACATTTTGAAAAAAAAATTTTTTTTTTGTATGCAATAATTTTTTTTTTTTTTAATGAAATTTAATGAAATTTGGGTTTGCTATTTAAAGTTTCGGTTGTATTGTAGTGAATGAGTTCGAACCCAAATTTTGCCTACATTCTATTTAAACATAAAAATAAGAAAATAGGTGAAATATTTTTATTAAATCAAAATTATATTAACACTATTAACAGAAAAAAAGCAAGAATTAGTGTTTTGCCTCTCTCTAGGGGCCCAGAAAAGCAAGAAATTACAGTACAAAGTTGTACTGTAATTTTCATCTTTAGTATAAATTAAATAAACAAAATTAAATGAAAAAATCATTACAATTTTAATGATCATAATGATTTTAAAGTTTTTAAAATATAAATTTGTCAGAAATACCCTACATATTATGCATTTACGCTTATTAATGTAAAGTTTTAAGGTTTCATTGAGAAATTTTATAAAACTAGTTTGTTTTTACATTTTGCAACATTATGAAGTTTGGAATTTATTTGAGACAATGAAATGATGAATGAATACGTTTCAAAATTATCAATTTTATTGTTGATATTTGAATATTTTCATCGTTTGTTCCAATTATATTGAGGTAAACGGCAATAATTCGGTCCCATGCATATAATTTGCTTCTAAAAAAATTTACATTAAGTTACAAATCAAAATTAAATAGGTTTTTAAATTATTTTTTTACAATTAAGTTGATTTTCGAGTCCACAGCGCTTCCGATATAATTTTGAATTTATTATTTAGTTTTTGTGGAGCATGAATAGTTCAATTTTTTCAGAGAATGTTGTAATTTCACCTAAAATTTAAGAAAAAATATATTTTTTATTATTGTGGTTCTATGGTTTTTCTTCAGAGTTAGAAAAATGATTAAAAACATTTAAGACCGCTTTAGGTACATTCACTTAATACTCATTTTCTTGTTAGAGAAACTAAGTAACTAGCAACTATATAGAAACTATATAGAGAGAAACTAAGTATGTTAGCAAATTATTAGAAAATGCAATTTTAAAATATATACAATAATAAAGTTGGGCCAAACCATATTGTAAGTGTGTAAAGAGGGGTTAACATAATGCTCAATTTTAATGGTTAATTGCATGAGCTAAGAAAAATAAAGATACTTTTTAGTGTCATGGAATTTACCGTTGGTTTTTTGCGTTTATAGAAATTTAAAAAAGCTTGTGGTTTTTAAAATATAAGGCGTCAAAAATTCAAATTTTACAAATTTCAAGATGCGATAAGTTGAGAAGGGATGGAGACGGGAAAAAATGTTCTTCTAACGAAATAAAATATTTATGAATATCTAAGAGCTGCTAAAATTTCAGACTCCTGTAAGGTACGATGTAGAAGAAAAATGGTATCAAAAATTTGCATGTTCGTATAAAATTTCAGCTTTCTATTTTCAAAGGTGTAGAAGTTCTGTAAACATGTCCATAATAATTTGTTGATTCGTGTCTATAATAGGATAATATTCTTTTCCATAATATTCTTCTCCATAAGTTTATATTATAGCTTGTTTACGGACTGAATTAGGTACACTAAAAAGATCAAAATAGAAACAAACTGAATAAAAAATTAAAAATTTTATCTAAAAATTTGTTTAAACCGATCGAAACCAATGATGTAATAAAGGAATATCAAAGTAAGATGTGTTTTAGTCAGAGGTGTGAAAAATTAGTCGAAAATACAGCTGTTTACCTTATACAATAAACTTAGAAGCAGTTTTTCTAGTCCAGATTCTTAGATTTGTCTAATTTGAGTTGTTCCAACATTTTTTCTACAAAAATACATATTTCAAACTCCTTGTACAATACATGTCTTCTTTTTGGTATTAAAAATGTTTTGAAAATTGATTCCCGATGCAAATCTCTTAATATTGTTGTTATTGTTGAAAAAAGTTCAATAAAACATTCCGAAAATTTTCATTCTTCTAGTTGTTATTTGCAGCTTTATGGTAAGAACTTATTCCATTAATTTTTTCTTAAATTCCTTCACATTAATTAGTGTAATTTTAGCTATTTTGTTATTAATTTTAAAATTTTGATTCAATTCTGATTATTTTTATAATATGTACAATATTTTTGATTGAAATTATAATTTTGACTTATGATGTTCATTCTGATTTTGAATTGAAAAGCAATTTTTAATTTTCATGAAAAAAAAAAAATATCCTCATTAATATTTAAAAATAAAAATTTTGTTGAATATATTTATACTAAAATTGCGCGATTAAATTATAGATTTTGTTTATATTCAAGTCGGGTAGGGTTTAGTTTGGGGTGTGTAATGGGAATCAATATTAGGTTTAGTTTATGTGTTAGGTTAGATTAAGTTGTTGAAACGTTTTCCATGTATATTCCCTTGAAACCGCAATATTATTCCCAAGGCTAGGAACAGTGTCTTGTCCACCCTATGTCCGGATTTAGGTCTTAATCTTTAAGAATTTTAAAATTTTGCCTTATAATATGAAATATGGGGACCTCAGTTCAAATCCAAATTTTTACATTTTGAAAAAAAAATTTTTTTTTTGTATGCAATAATTTTTTTTTTTTTAATGAAATTTAATGAAATTTGGGTTTGCTATTTAAAGTTTCGGTTGTATTGTAGTGAATGAGTTCGAACCCAAATTTTGCCTACATTCTATTTAAACATAAAAATAAGAAAATAGGTGAAATATTTTTATTAAATCATAATTATATTAACACTATTAACAGAAAAAAAGCAAGAATTAGTGTTTTGCCTCTCTCTAGGGGCCCAGAAAAGCAAGAAATTACAGTACAAAGTTGTACTGTAATTTTCATCTTTAGTATAAATTAAATAAACAAAATTAAATGAAAAAATCATTACAATTTTAATGATCATAATGATTTTAAAGTTTTTAAAATATAAATTTGTCAGAAATACCCTACATATTATGCATTTACGCTTATTAATGTAAAGTTTTAAGGTTTCATTGAGAAATTTTATAAAACTAGTTTGTTTTTACATTTTGCAACATTATGAAGTTTGGAATTTATTTGAGACAATGAAATGATGAATGAATACGTTTCAAAATTATCAATTTTATTGTTGATATTTGAATATTTTCATCGTTTGTTCCA
This sequence comes from Condylostylus longicornis, assembly GCF_029603195.1. Lineage (NCBI taxonomy): Eukaryota > Metazoa > Arthropoda > Insecta > Diptera > Dolichopodidae > Condylostylus > Condylostylus longicornis. The sequence goes on from NW_026578174.1 coordinate 64,071, forward strand.
ATTATATTGAGGTAAACGGCAATAATTCGGTCCCATGCATATAATTTGCTTCTAAAAAAATTTACATTAAGTTACAAATCCAAATTAAATAGGTTTTTAAATTATTTTTTTACAATTAAGTTGATTTTCGAGTCCACAGCGCTTCCGATATAATTTTGAATTTATTATTTAGTTTTTGTGGAGCATGAATAGTTCAATTTTTTCAGAGAATGTTGTAATTTCACCTAAAATTTAAGAAAAAATATATTTTTTATTATTGTGGTTCTATGGTTTTTCTTCAGAGTTAGAAAAATGATTAAAAACATTTAAGACCGCTTTAGGTACATTCACTTAATACTCATTTTCTTATTAGAGAAACTAAGTAACTAGCAACTATATAGAAACTATATAGAGAGAAACTAAGTATGTTAGCAAATTATTAGAAAATGCAATTTTAAAATATATACAATAATAAAGTTGGGCCAAACCATATTGTAAGTGTGTAAAGAGGGGTTAACATAATGCTCAATTTTAATGGTTAAATGCATGAGCTAAGAAAAATAAAGATACTTTTTAGTGTCATGGAATTTACCGTTGGTTTTTTGCGTTTATAGAAATTTAAAAAAGCTTGTGGTTTTTAAAATATAAGGCGTCAAAAATTCAAATTTTACAAATTTCAAGATGCGATAAGTTGAGAAGGGATGGAGACGGGAAAAAATGTTCTTCTAACGAAATAAAATATTTATGAATATCTAAGAGCTGCTAAAATTTCAGACTCCTGTAAGGTACGATGTAGAAGAAAAATGGTATCAAAAATTTGCATGTTCGTATAAAATTTCAGCTTTCTATTTTCAAAGGTGTAGAAGTTCTGTAAACATGTCCATAATAATTTGTTGATTCGTGTCTATAATAGGATAATATTCTTTTCCATAATATTCTTCTCCATAAGTTTATATTATAGCTTGTTTACGGACTGAATTAGGTACACTAAAAAGATCAAAATAGAAACAAACTGAATAAAAAATTAAAAATTTTATCTAAAAATTTGTTTAAACCGATCGAAACCAATGATGTAATAAAGGAATATCAAAGTAAGATGTGTTTTAGTCAGAGGTGTGAAAAATTAGTCGAAAATACAGCTGTTTACCTTATACAATAAACTTAGAAGCAGTTTTTCTAGTCCAGATTCTTAGATTTGTCTAATTTGAGTTGTTCCAACATTTTTTCTACAAAAATACATATTTCAAACTCCTTGTACAATACATGTCTTCTTTTTGGTATTAAAAATGTTTTGAAAATTGATTCCCGATGCAAATCTCTTAATATTGTTGTTATTGTTGAAAAAAGTTCAATAAAACATTCCGAAAATTTTCATTCTTCTAGTTGTTATTTGCAGCTTTATGGTAAGAACTTATTCCATTAATTTTTTCTTAAATTCCTTCACATTAATTAGTGTAATTTTAGCTATTTTGTTATTAATTTTAAAATTTTGATTCAATTCTGATTATTTTTATAATATGTACAATATTTTTGATTGAAATTATAATTTTGACTTATGATGTTCATTCTGATTTTGAATTGAAAAGCAATTTTTAATTTTCATGAAAAAAAAAATATCCTCATTAATATTTAAAAATAAAAATTTTGTTGAATATATTTATACTAAAATTGCGCGATTAAATTATAGATTTTGTTTATATTCAAGTCGGGTAGGGTTTAGTTTGGGGTGTGTAATGGGAATCAATATTAGGTTTAGTTTATGTGTTAGGTTAGATTAAGTTGTTGAAACGTTTTCCATGTATATTCCCTTGAAACCGCAATATTATTCCCAAGGCTAGGAACAGTGTCTTGTCCACCCTATGTCCGGATTTAGGTCTTAATCTTTAAGAATTTTAAAATTTTGCCTTATAATATGAAATATGGGGACCTCAGTTCAAATCCAAATTTTTACATTTTGAAAAAAAAATTTTTTTTTTGTATGCAATAATTTTTTTTTTTTTTAATGAAATTTAATGAAATTTGGGTTTGCTATTTAAAGTTTCGGTTGTATTGTAGTGAATGAGTTCGAACCCAAATTTTGCCTACATTCTATTTAAACATAAAAATAAGAAAATAGGTGAAATATTTTTATTAAATCAAAATTATATTAACACTATTAACAGAAAAAAAGCAAGAATTAGTGTTTTGCCTCTCTCTAGGGGCCCAGAAAAGCAAGAAATTACAGTACAAAGTTGTACTGTAATTTTCATCTTTAGTATAAATTAAATAAACAAAATTAAATGAAAAAATCATTACAATTTTAATGATCATAATGATTTTAAAGTTTTTAAAATATAAATTTGTCAGAAATACCCTACATATTATGCATTTACGCTTATTAATGTAAAGTTTTAAGGTTTCATTGAGAAATTTTATAAAACTAGTTTGTTTTTACATTTTGCAACATTATGAAGTTTGGAATTTATTTGAGACAATGAAATGATGAATGAATACGTTTCAAAATTATCAATTTTATTGTTGATATTTGAATATTTTCATCGTTTGTTCCAATTATATTGAGGTAAACGGCAATAATTCGGTCCCATGCATATAATTTGCTTCTAAAAAAATTTACATTAAGTTACAAATCAAAATTAAATAGGTTTTTAAATTATTTTTTTACAATTAAGTTGATTTTCGAGTCCACAGCGCTTCCGATATAATTTTGAATTTATTATTTAGTTTTTGTGGAGCATGAATAGTTCAATTTTTTCAGAGAATGTTGTAATTTCACCTAAAATTTAAGAAAAAATATATTTTTTATTATTGTGGTTCTATGGTTTTTCTTCAGAGTTAGAAAAATGATTAAAAACATTTAAGACCGCTTTAGGTACATTCACTTAATACTCATTTTCTTGTTAGAGAAACTAAGTAACTAGCAACTATATAGAAACTATATAGAGAGAAACTAAGTATGTTAGCAAATTATTAGAAAATGCAATTTTAAAATATATACAATAATAAAGTTGGGCCAAACCATATTGTAAGTGTGTAAAGAGGGGTTAACATAATGCTCAATTTTAATGGTTAATTGCATGAGCTAAGAAAAATAAAGATACTTTTTAGTGTCATGGAATTTACCGTTGGTTTTTTGCGTTTATAGAAATTTAAAAAAGCTTGTGGTTTTTAAAATATAAGGCGTCAAAAATTCAAATTTTACAAATTTCAAGATGCGATAAGTTGAGAAGGGATGGAGACGGGAAAAAATGTTCTTCTAACGAAATAAAATATTTATGAATATCTAAGAGCTGCTAAAATTTCAGACTCCTGTAAGGTACGATGTAGAAGAAAAATGGTATCAAAAATTTGCATGTTCGTATAAAATTTCAGCTTTCTATTTTCAAAGGTGTAGAAGTTCTGTAAACATGTCCATAATAATTTGTTGATTCGTGTCTATAATAGGATAATATTCTTTTCCATAATATTCTTCTCCATAAGTTTATATTATAGCTTGTTTACGGACTGAATTAGGTACACTAAAAAGATCAAAATAGAAACAAACTGAATAAAAAATTAAAAATTTTATCTAAAAATTTGTTTAAACCGATCGAAACCAATGATGTAATAAAGGAATATCAAAGTAAGATGTGTTTTAGTCAGAGGTGTGAAAAATTAGTCGAAAATACAGCTGTTTACCTTATACAATAAACTTAGAAGCAGTTTTTCTAGTCCAGATTCTTAGATTTGTCTAATTTGAGTTGTTCCAACATTTTTTCTACAAAAATACATATTTCAAACTCCTTGTACAATACATGTCTTCTTTTTGGTATTAAAAATGTTTTGAAAATTGATTCCCGATGCAAATCTCTTAATATTGTTGTTATTGTTGAAAAAAGTTCAATAAAACATTCCGAAAATTTTCATTCTTCTAGTTGTTATTTGCAGCTTTATGGTAAGAACTTATTCCATTAATTTTTTCTTAAATTCCTTCACATTAATTAGTGTAATTTTAGCTATTTTGTTATTAATTTTAAAATTTTGATTCAATTCTGATTATTTTTATAATATGTACAATATTTTTGATTGAAATTATAATTTTGACTTATGATGTTCATTCTGATTTTGAATTGAAAAGCAATTTTTAATTTTCATGAAAAAAAAAAAATATCCTCATTAATATTTAAAAATAAAAATTTTGTTGAATATATTTATACTAAAATTGCGCGATTAAATTATAGATTTTGTTTATATTCAAGTCGGGTAGGGTTTAGTTTGGGGTGTGTAATGGGAATCAATATTAGGTTTAGTTTATGTGTTAGGTTAGATTAAGTTGTTGAAACGTTTTCCATGTATATTCCCTTGAAACCGCAATATTATTCCCAAGGCTAGGAACAGTGTCTTGTCCACCCTATGTCCGGATTTAGGTCTTAATCTTTAAGAATTTTAAAATTTTGCCTTATAATATGAAATATGGGGACCTCAGTTCAAATCCAAATTTTTACATTTTGAAAAAAAAATTTTTTTTTTGTATGCAATAATTTTTTTTTTTTTAATGAAATTTAATGAAATTTGGGTTTGCTATTTAAAGTTTCGGTTGTATTGTAGTGAATGAGTTCGAACCCAAATTTTGCCTACATTCTATTTAAACATAAAAATAAGAAAATAGGTGAAATATTTTTATTAAATCATAATTATATTAACACTATTAACAGAAAAAAAGCAAGAATTAGTGTTTTGCCTCTCTCTAGGGGCCCAGAAAAGCAAGAAATTACAGTACAAAGTTGTACTGTAATTTTCATCTTTAGTATAAATTAAATAAACAAAATTAAATGAAAAAATCATTACAATTTTAATGATCATAATGATTTTAAAGTTTTTAAAATATAAATTTGTCAGAAATACCCTACATATTATGCATTTACGCTTATTAATGTAAAGTTTTAAGGTTTCATTGAGAAATTTTATAAAACTAGTTTGTTTTTACATTTTGCAACATTATGAAGTTTGGAATTTATTTGAGACAATGAAATGATGAATGAATACGTTTCAAAATTATCAATTTTATTGTTGATATTTGAATATTTTCATCGTTTGTTCCAATTATATTGAGGTAAACGGCAATAATTCGGTCCCATGCATATAATTTGCTTCTAAAAAAATTTACATTAAGTTACAAATCCAAATTAAATAGGTTTTTAAATTATTTTTTTACAATTAAGTTGATTTTCGAGTCCACAGCGCTTCCGATATAATTTTGAATTTATTATTTAGTTTTTGTGGAGCATGAATAGTTCAATTTTTTCAGAGAATGTTGTAATTTCACCTAAAATTTAAGAAAAAATATATTTTTTATTATTGTGGTTCTATGGTTTTTCTTCAGAGTTAGAAAAATGATTAAAAACATTTAAGACCGCTTTAGGTACATTCACTTAATACTCATTTTCTTATTAGAGAAACTAAGTAACTAGCAACTATATAGAAACTATATAGAGAGAAACTAAGTATGTTAGCAAATTATTAGAAAATGCAATTTTAAAATATATACAATAATAAAGTTGGGCCAAACCATATTGTAAGTGTGTAAAGAGGGGTTAACATAATGCTCAATTTTAATGGTTAAATGCATGAGCTAAGAAAAATAAAGATACTTTTTAGTGTCATGGAATTTACCGTTGGTTTTTTGCGTTTATAGAAATTTAAAAAAGCTTGTGGTTTTTAAAATATAAGGCGTCAAAAATTCAAATTTTACAAATTTCAAGATGCGATAAGTTGAGAAGGGATGGAGACGGGAAAAAATGTTCTTCTAACGAAATAAAATATTTATGAATATCTAAGAGCTGCTAAAATTTCAGACTCCTGTAAGGTACGATGTAGAAGAAAAATGGTATCAAAAATTTGCATGTTCGTATAAAATTTCAGCTTTCTATTTTCAAAGGTGTAGAAGTTCTGTAAACATGTCCATAATAATTTGTTGATTCGTGTCTATAATAGGATAATATTCTTTTCCATAATATTCTTCTCCATAAGTTTATATTATAGCTTGTTTACGGACTGAATTAGGTACACTAAAAAGATCAAAATAGAAACAAACTGAATAAAAAATTAAAAATTTTATCTAAAAATTTGTTTAAACCGATCGAAACCAATGATGTAATAAAGGAATATCAAAGTAAGATGTGTTTTAGTCAGAGGTGTGAAAAATTCAGTGGCTTCAAGCACAAACGACTTAAGTCTGTTTTAGTGATTTCGAGATAAATGCATTTAAAACTTTAAATTAAATTTTGAAAAAAGTTATGAAGTTTTTTGAACCAATTTTTTTTTTGATTGAAAGATAATTAAAAAAGGAAGCGATTAACTCATAATCTGAAGTAAAACAACTAATAGTATTCTCATAATTATGAAAAAAGTGAGATAGGCGGTTATACAAAATTGATAAAAAGCACTTTGCAAAGCATAACTCGACTTAGGCGATTTGTGAAAAATTACTTTTGTATTTGCGTCACACTTAAGTCGACTTAAGCTGTTGTTGCAAAACTGAAAATATAGTTTTACGTGACTTAAGTTATACTAAAAAGGGAAGAAATATATATATTATTTTTAGGTTATTTGATTTTTCACTCTTCTTTCAAATCATTGTCATAAAAAGCATAAATTGAGGTAAAAAATGAATAAACTTCAAGTAAAAATTATTTCTAAAAATTTAAAAATAATTGTTTTATTAAATTTAAGAAAGGTGATAGTATCTTTTATTCTCTCTCGGATTCTTCAACTAAATATGGATGGGTATCTGCTAAATCTCCAGTCTTAATCATTTTGTAAACCAACAGATTAAAAAATTGCATCAAGTACTCTAAGTTTTTCTTTTTTGGGACTAATTTTCTCTTCTTCTTCAATTTGGAGCACATCTTGGAAATCTAACTAGTTAAAACTTCGTCTTAAAATATAAAAAATCTTTGTATAAACTGTTCTTGTAAAATATTATTGGAAGTCAATTTCTTGAAATCTGTGGTGCGACTCTTTCTACTTAAGAGAATTTCAAAAAGTAATTCAATTACAAAAAGGCTTCATTGTGCAACGGATCTGACAAAGTTGTTACATTATTGTAAAAATCAGCACATAAAGTAATCTCTAAAATGAGTTTATGAGTTTTGTGTTTGTTATTTTATTTATGTACTATAGTCCATATGACTTTCTTACCTTTTCATAATGATACTAAATGCGAATTAATTAAAATTTTTAAATCGAAAACAAACTGAAATCGAGTGTGAGTCATTACAACTACTGTAATGAAAAGTCAAATTTGATAGTGAACTCGAACTCGTATAGAAAATAATAATTCATAGAGACGTATTAATAATTACGTATAGAAAATGGTTTGTTCGTCAGTTTTTCTCTAAGTTCTGCCGTAAAAAGTATATAGATCTCCCTAAAAAGTTGCGGCAGAGTAAATTGGTTCGGAATTTGCTCTCCTATCATAGAGTATATATGTAAGTATTTGATTTTCAAATAATCAAAGAATATTGTAAGTTTGGACGGCATTTTTATTTTAACTGTCAGCATTTACTTTCCAATTAAGACTCCATACAAATTGACCACGAGTAAGTTTCGAGCGTTCATGTACTTGAGGGTATTCAGGAAGCCCGGTCGCTAAAGATTAAGCGAATTTTTCTAACCGTTCGGCAAATTGTAAAAGGATTTTTCTTAAAAGAATAAAAGTAGAAAGCCTTTCATATTTTTTTATCTCTACAGATATGTTCACATGCCCAATAGGACTTGAAAACTTGCTTTTGAATGTTGCCAATTTTAAAATCAGGATCATTAACACAGTTACCACGACCAAAGTAAAATGCGGTTTTCAAAACTGTATTGACTTCGGTTTTCAAAGTAAGATCTGTTTATGCTTGTTTATTTATTGTAGGACTAGTTTCGCTAATTTCCATATTTTAAAACACTTTGAGTTCGTTAAGTTAGCTTCTAATATATCTCTCCTATCAAGTTCCAAATTTTTTAACGTACATTTATTAAGCGTGGATAAAGTTTATATTGGATAATTTTTACATTATTTAACAATTTCCCACATAAGCACATTTAAAAACAATGATAAATAACTGTCTTTGTAAAAAATACTTCCTTCGAAATAACAAAAATATCATTAATATTTGAAAATTGAAGAAATTTGATCTCACGGAAATGAGTAACAAAAAGTATAACAAAATATTGTTATTCCCAGATGTACCAGTTTTATTTATTGAAAACCCTTGCAAATTATAAAAATTTGAATTTCCTAACAAAATGTGTTTTACTAGTTTATAATAAAAATATTGCTTTTTAGTACAATAATTAGAATAAAAACTCTTGTTAAACACAAAAATTTGATCTTTATAATAACATGTGTTTTACAAGGGCCTAATAAAACAACACTTTGTCTAATAATATAATCACAAAGGCAAAACAATCTACCATCAGGTAGCTAGCCACGTGTCGTTTTAACATAGGAACTCCGGCAATTGAAAAAAACATTTGTCGCAGGTAAATCACGAAATGACCTACAAGATTATTTGTTAAATAAAAAAATTCAAATCTTAAACATGGAATATTTGGGTAATTAGAGCATTAAAAATGCAGGTAACTTGTGCAGATGTTTTGTATTTTGGGTTAAAAAATACAACTACCTTACTTGTCGCTGAATGTAAGATTTAATTTTAACTATAGTGAACAAGTTTTAAAACATGGACATAACGTACCTACACTATATATCACATAAAACAATATGTTAAGCGTTATAAAAATTTTTTTATTATAAAAAACTAAAAAATATTCTATACTAATCATGTATTATTTCGAACACTAAACGCTTAACTTCGATGTATTGTTCTTATTTGCACGCGTTATAAAAACCTAACTCAACATAAGAAGCCTTTTGGAATATAATTGCATTTGCAATAATCGCCTAACTCGAGATGAGTTTAAACAACCAACAATTATTATTTTACACAAATCGCTTATCTCGAGTTAGTATTTAAAAAAACTCAAAATTAATTTTGCAACAAAAGCCTAACTCGAGATAAGCGGTTATAAAAATTCATACATGAAAAAAAAAATGTCACTAATTTTGATTTGCAACAATAGCTTATCTCGATATAAGTGGTTTGTCAAAAACATAAAAAAGGTGTTTTCTACTCTTAACTCGATTTAGGCGATTAGTGCAAGTGCACATAGCTACCATTTTGAGTTAGGTCATGTGTGAATTCGACAATAACTCCGGCTACAACAGTCGTAGAACCACCAAATTTTGTGAGCATATGAAACTCAAAACGGAGAATTCGCTGGTAAACATATCTCATTTTTGTCTTAACTCGAGTTAGGCGGTTTGTGTTTGAGGCCACTGAATTAGTCGAAAATACAGCTGTTTACCTTATACAATAAACTTAGAAGCAGTTTTTCTAGTCCAGATTCTTAGATTTGTCTAATTTGAGTTGTTCCAACATTTTTTCTACAAAAATACATATTTCAAACTCCTTGTACAATACATGTCTTCTTTTTGGTATTAAAAATGTTTTGAAAATTGATTCCCGATGCAAATCTCTTAATATTGTTGTTATTGTTGAAAAAAGTTCAATAAAACATTCCGAAAATTTTCATTCTTCTAGTTGTTATTTGCAGCTTTATGGTAAGAACTTATTCCATTAATTTTTTCTTAAATTCCTTCACATTAATTAGTGTAATTTTAGCTATTTTGTTATTAATTTTAAAATTTTGATTCAATTCTGATTATTTTTATAATATGTACAATATTTTTGATTGAAATTATAATTTTGACTTATGATGTTCATTCTGATTTTGAATTGAAAAGCAATTTTTAATTTTCATGAAAAAAAAAAAATATCCTCATTAATATTTAAAAATAAAAATTTTGTTGAATATATTTATACTAAAATTGCGCGATTAAATTATAGATTTTGTTTATATTCAAGTCGGGTAGGGTTTAGTTTGGGGTGTGTAATGGGAATCAATATTAGGTTTAGTTTATGTGTTAGGTTAGATTAAGTTGTTGAAACGTTTTCCATGTATATTCCCTTGAAACCGCAATATTATTCCCAAGGCTAGGAACAGTGTCTTGTCCACCCTATGTCCGAATTTAGGTCTTAATCTTTAAGAATTTTAAAATTTTGCCTTATAATATGAAATATGGGGACCTCAGTTCAAATCCAAATTTTTACATTTTGAAAAAAAAATTTTTTTTTTGTATGCAATAATTTTTTTTTTTTTAATGAAATTTAATGAAATTTGGGTTTGCTATTTAAAGTTTCGGTTGTATTGTAGTGAATGAGTTCGAACCCAAATTTTGCCTACATTCTATTTAAACATAAAAATAAGAAAATAGGTGAAATATTTTTATTAAATCAAAATTATATTAACACTATTAACAGAAAAAAAGCAAGAATTAGTGTTTTGCCTCTCTCTAGGGGCCCAGAAAAGCAAGAAATTACAGTACAAAGTTGTACTGTAATTTTCATCTTTAGTATAAATTAAATAAACAAAATTAAATGAAAAAATCATTACAATTTTAATGATCATAATGATTTTAAAGTTTTTAAAATATAAATTTGTCAGAAATACCCTACATATTATGCATTTACGCTTATTAATGTAAAGTTTTAAGGTTTCATTGAGAAATTTTATAAAACTAGTTTGTTTTTACATTTTGCAACATCATGAAGTTTGGAATTTATTTGAGACAATGAAATGATGAATGAATACGTTTCAAAATTATCAATTTTATTGTTGATATTTGAATATTTTCATCGTTTGTTCCAATTATATTGAGGTAAACGGCAATAATTCGGTCCCATGCATATAATTTGCTTCTAAAAAAATTTACATTAAGTTACAAATCAAAATTAAATAGGTTTTTAAATTATTTTTTTACAATTAAGTTGATTTTCGAGTCCACAGCGCTTCCGGTATAATTTTGAATTTATTATTTAGTTTTTGTGGAGCATAAATAGTTCAATTTTTTCAGAGAATGTTGTAATTTCACCTAAAATTTAAGAAAAAATATATTTTTTATTATTGTGGTTCTATGGTTTTTCTTCAGAGTTAGAAAAATGATTAAAAACATTTAAGACCGCTTTAGGTACATTCACTTAATACTCATTTTCTTGTTAGAGAAACTAAGTAACTAGCAACTATATAGAAACTATATAGAGAGAAACTAAGTATGTTAGCAAATTATTAGAAAATGCAATTTTAAAATATATACAATAATAAAGTTGGGCCAAACCATATTGTAAGTGTGTAAAGAGGGGTTAACATAATGCTCAATTTTAATGGTTAATTGCATGAGCTAAGAAAAATAAAGATACTTTTTAGTGTCATGGAATTTACCGTTGGTTTTTTGCGTTTATAGAAATTTAAAAAAGCTTGTGGTTTTTAAAATATAAGGCGTCAAAAATTCAAATTTTACAAATTTCAAGATGCGATAAGTTGAGAAGGGATGGAGACGGGAAAAAATGTTCTTCTAACGAAATAAAATATTTATGAATATCTAAGAGCTGCTAAAATTTCAGACTCCTGTAACGTACGATGTAGAAGAAAAATGGTATCAAAAATTTGCATGTTCGTATAAAATTTCAGCTTTCTATTTTCAAAGGTGTAGAAGTTCTGTAAACATGTCCATAATAATTTGTTGATTCGTGTCTATAATAGGATAATATTCTTTTCCATAATATTCTTCTCCATAAGTTTATATTATAGCTTGTTTACGGACTGAATTAGGTACACTAAAAAGATCAAAATAGAAACAAACTGAATAAAAAATTAAAAATTTTATCTAAAAATTTGTTTAAACCGATCGAAACCAATGATGTAATAAAGGAATATCAAAGTAAGATGTGTTTTAGTCAGAGGTGTGAAAAATTAGTCGAAAATACAGCTGTTTACCTTATACAATAAACTTAGAAGCAGTTTTTCTAGTCCAGATTCTTAGATTTGTCTAATATGAGTTGTTCCAACATTTTTTCTACAAAAATACATATTTCAAACTCCTTGTACAATACATGTCTTCTTTTTGGTATTAAAAATGTTTTGAAAATTGATTCCCGATGCAAATCTCTTAATATTGTTGTTATTGTTGAAAAAAGTTCAATAAAACATTCCGAAAATTTTCATTCTTCTAGTTGTTATTTGCAGCTTTATGGTAAGAACTTATTCCATTAATTTTTTCTTAAATTCCTTCACATTAATTAGTGTAATTTTAGCTATTTTGTTATTAATTTTAAAATTTTGATTCAATTCTGATTATTTTTATAATATGTACAATATTTTTGATTGAAATTATAATTTTGACTTATGATGTTCATTCTGATTTTGAATTGAAAAGCAATTTTTAATTTTCATGAAAAAAAAAAAATATCCTCATTAATATTTAAAAATAAAAATTTTGTTGAATATATTTATACTAAAATTGCGCGATTAAATTATAGATTTTGTTTATATTCAAGTCGGGTAGGGTTTAGTTTGGGGTGTGTAATGGGAATCAATATTAGGTTTAGTTTATGTGTTAGGTTAGATTAAGTTGTTGAAACGTTTTCCATGTATATTCCCTTGAAACCGCAATATTATTCCCAAGGCTAGGAACAGTGTCTTGTCCACCCTATGTCCGGATTTAGGTCTTAATCTTTAAGAATTTTAAAATTTTGCCTTATAATATGAAATATGGGGACCTCAGTTCAAATCCAAATTTTTACATTTTGAAAAAAAAATTTTTTTTTTGTATGCAATAATTTTTTTTTTTTAATGAAATTTAATGAAATTTGGGTTTGCTATTTAAAGTTTCGGTTGTATTGTAGTGAATGAGTTCGAACCCAAATTTTGCCTACATTCTATTTAAACATAAAAATAAGAAAATAGGTGAAATATTTTTATTAAATCAAAATTATATTAACACTATTAACAGAAAAAAAGCAAGAATTAGTGTTTTGCCTCTCTCTAGGGGCCCAGAAAAGCAAGAAATTACAGTACAAAGTTGTACTGTAATTTTCATCTTTAGTATAAATTAAATAAACAAAATTAAATGAAAAAATCATTACAATTTTAATGATCATAATGATTTTAAAGTTTTTAAAATATAAATTTGTCAGAAATACCCTACATATTATGCATTTACGCTTATTAATGTAAAGTTTTAAGGTTTCATTGAGAAATTTTATAAAACTAGTTTGTTTTTACATTTTGCAACATTATGAAGTTTGGAATTTATTTGAGACAATGAAATGATGAATGAATACGTTTCAAAATTATCAATTTTATTGTTGATATTTGAATATTTTCATCGTTTGTTCCAATTATATTGAGGTAAACGGCAATAATTCGGTCCCATGCATATAATTTGCTTCTAAAAAAATTTACATTAAGTTACAAATCAAAATTAAATAGGTTTTTAAATTATTTTTTTACAATTAAGTTGATTTTCGAGTCCACAGCGCTTCCGATATAATTTTGAATTTATTATTTAGTTTTTGTGGAGCATGAATAGTTCAATTTTTTCAGAGAATGTTGTAATTTCACCTAAAATTTAAGAAAAAATATATTTTTTATTATTGTGGTTCTATGGTTTTTCTTCAGAGTTAGAAAAATGATTAAAAACATTTAAGATCACTTTAGGTACATTCACTTAATACTCATTTTCTTGTTAGAGAAACTAAGTAACTAGCAACTATATAGAAACTATATAGAGAGAAACTAAGTATGTTAGCAAATTATTAGAAAATGCAATTTTAAAATATATACAATAATAAAGTTGGGCCAAACCATATTGTAAGTGTGTAAAGAGGGGTTAACATAATGCTCAATTTTAATGGTTAATTGCATGAGCTAAGAAAAATAAAGATACTTTTTAGTGTCATGGAATTTACCGTTGGTTTTTTGCGTTTATAGAAATTTAAAAAAGCTTGTAGTTTTTAAAATATAAGGCGTCAAAAATTCAAATTTTACAAATTTCAAGATGCGATAAGTTGAGAAGGGATGGAGACGCGAAAAAATGTTCTTCTTACGAAATAAAATATTTATGAATATCTAAGAGCTGCTAAAATTTCAGACTCCTGTAAGGTACGATGTAGAAGAAAAATGGTATCAAAAATTTGCATGTTCGTATAAAATTTCAGCTTTCTATTTTCAAAGGTGTAGAAGTTCTGTAAACATGTCCATAATAATTTGTTGATTCGTGTCTATAATAGGATAATATTCTTTTCCATAATATTCTTCTCCATAAGTTTATATTATAGCTTGTTTACGGACTGAATTAGGTACACTAAAAAGATCAAAATAGAAACAAACTGAATAAAAAATTAAAAATTTTATCTAAAAATTTGTTTAAACCGATCGAAACCAATGATGTAATAAAGGAATATCAAAGTAAGATGTGTTTTAGTCAGAGGTGTGAAAAATTAGTCGAAAATACAGCTGTTTACCTTATACAATAAAGTTAGAAGCAGTTTTTCTAGTCCAGATTCTTAGATTTGTCTAATTTGAGTTGTTCCAACATTTTTTCTACAAAAATACATATTTCAAACTCCTTGTACAATACATGTCTTCTTTTTGGTATTAAAAATGTTTTGAAAATTGATTCCCGATGCAAATCTCTTAATATTGTTGTTATTGTTGAAAAAAGTTCAATAAAACATTCCGAAAATTTTCATTCTTCTAGTTGTTATTTGCAGCTTTATGGTAAGAACTTATTCCATTAATTTTTTCTTAAATTCCTTCACATTAATTAGTGTAATTTTAGCTATTTTGTTATTAATTTTAAAATTTTGATTCAATTCTGATTATTTTTATAATATGTACAATATTTTTGATTGAAATTATAATTTTGACTTATGATGTTCATTCTGATTTTGAATTGAAAAGCAATTTTTAATTTTCATGAAAAAAAAAAAAATATCCTCATTAATATTTAAAAATAAAAATTTTGTTGAATATATTTATACTAAAATTGCGCGATTAAATTATAGATTTTGTTTATATTCAAGTCGGGTAGGGTTTAGTTTGGGGTGTGTAATGGGAATCAATATTAGGTTTAGTTTATGTGTTAGGTTAGATTAAGTTGTTGAAACGTTTTCCATGTATATTCCCTTGAAACCGCAATATTATTCCCAAGGCTAGGAACAGTGTCTTGTCCACCCTATGTCCGGATTTAGGTCTTAATCTTTAAGAATTTTAAAATTTTGCCTTATAATATGAAATATGGGGACCTCAGTTCAAATCCAAATTTTTACATTTTGAAAAAAAAATTTTTTTTTTGTATGCAATAATTTTTTTTTTTTTAATGAAATTTAATGAAATTTGGGTTTGCTATTTAAAGTTTCGGTTGTATTGTAGTGAATGAGTTCGAACCCAAATTTTGCCTACATTCTATTTAAACATAAAAATAAGAAAATAGGTGAAATATTTTTATTAAATCAAAATTATATTAACACTATTAACAGAAAAAAAGCAAGAATTAGTGTTTTGCCTCTCTCTAGGGGCCCAGAAAAGCAAGAAATTACAGTACAAAGTTGTACTGTAATTTTCATCTTTAGTATAAATTAAATAAACAAAATTAAATGAAAAAATCATTACAATTTTAATGATCATAATGATTTTAAAGTTTTTAAAATATAAATTTGTCAGAAATACCCTACATATTATGCATTTACGCTTATTAATGTAAAGTTTTAAGGTTTCATTGAGAAATTTTATAAAACTAGTTTGTTTTTACATTTTGCAACATTATGAAGTTTGGAATTTATTTGAGACAATGAAATGATGAATGAATACGTTTCAAAATTATCAATTTTATTGTTGATATTTGAATATTTTCATCGTTTGTTCCAATTATATTGAGGTAAACGGCAATAATTCGGTCCCATGCATATAATTTGCTTCTAAAAAAATTTACATTAAGTTACAAATCAAAATTAAATAGGTTTTTAAATTATTTTTTTACAATTAAGTTGATTTTCGAGTCCACAGCGCTTCCAATATAATTTTGAATTTATTATTTAGTTTTTGTGGAGCATGAATAGTTCAATTTTTTCAGAGAATGTTGTAATTTCACCTAAAATTTAAGAAAAAATATATTTTTTATTATTGTGGTTCTATGGTTTTTCTTCAGAGTTAGAAAAATGATTAAAAACATTTAAGACCGCTTTAGGTACATTCACTTAATACTCATTTTCTTGTTAGAGAAACTAAGTAACTAGCAACTATATAGAAACTATATAGAGAGAAACTAAGTATGTTAGCAAATTATTAGAAAATGCAATTTTAAAATATATACAACAATAAAGTTGGGCCAAACCATATTGTAAGTGTGTAAAGAGGGGTTAACATAATGCTCAATTTTAATGGTTAATTGCATGAGCTAAGAAAAATAAAGATACTTTTTAGTGTCATGGAATTTACCGTTGGTTTTTTGCGTTTATAGAAATTTAAAAAAGCTTGTGGTTTTTAAAATATAAGGCGTCAAAAATTCAAATTTTACAAATTTCAAGATGCGATAAGTTGAGAAGGGATGGAGACGGGAAAAAATGTTCTTCTAACGAAATAAAATATTTATGAATATCTAAGAGCTGCTAAAATTTCAGACTCCTGTAAGGTACGATGTAGAAGAAAAATGGTATCAAAAATTTGCATGTTCGTATAAAATTTCAGCTTTCTATCTTCAAAGGTGTAGAAGTTCTGTAAACATGTCCATAATAATTTGTTGATTCGTGTCTATAATAGGATAATATTCTTTTCCATAATATTCTTCTCCATAAGTTTATATTATAGCTTGTTTACGGACTGAATTAGGTACACTAAAAAGATCAAAATAGAAACAAACTGAATAAAAAATTAAAAATTTTATCTAAAAATTTGTTTAAACCGATCGAAACCAATGATCAAAGTAAGATGTGTTTTAGTCAGAGGTGTGAAAAATTAGTCGAAAATACAGCTGTTTACCTTATACAATAAACTTAGAAGCAGTTTTTCTAGTCCAGATTCTTAGATTTGTCTAATTTGAGTTGTTCCAACATTTTTTCTACAAAAATACATATTTCAAACTCCTTGTACAATACATGTCTTCTTTTTGGTATTAAAAAT
This sequence comes from Condylostylus longicornis, assembly GCF_029603195.1. Taxonomy (NCBI): domain Eukaryota; kingdom Metazoa; phylum Arthropoda; class Insecta; order Diptera; family Dolichopodidae; genus Condylostylus; species Condylostylus longicornis. The sequence goes on from NW_026578174.1 coordinate 81,156, forward strand.
GTTTTGAAAATTGATTCCCGATGCAAATCTCTTAATATTGTTGTTATTGTTGAAAAAAGTTCAATAAAACATTCCGAAAATTTTCATTCTTCTAGTTGTTATTTGCAGCTTTATGGTAAGAACTTATTCCATTAATTTTTTCTTAAATTCCTTCACATTAATTAGTGTAATTTTAGCTATTTTGTTATTAATTTTAAAATTTTGATTCAATTCTGATTATTTTTATAATATGTACAATATTTTTGATTGAAATTATAATTTTGACTTATGATGTTCATTCTGATTTTGAATTGAAAAGCAATTTTTAATTTTCATGAAAAAAAAAAAATATCCTCATTAATATTTAAAAATAAAAATTTTGTTGAATATATTTATACTAAAATTGCGCGATTAAATTATAGATTTTGTTTATATTCAAGTCGGGTAGGGTTTAGTTTGGGGTGTGTAATGGGAATCAATATTAGGTTTAGTTTATGTGTTAGGTTAGATTAAGTTGTTGAAACGTTTTCCATGTATATTCCCTTGAAACCGCAATATTATTTCCAAGGCTAGGAACAGTGTCTTGTCCACCCTATGTCCGGATTTAGGTCTTAATCTTTAAGAATTTTAAAATTTTGCCTTATAATATGAAATATGGGGACCTCAGTTCAAATCCAAATTTTTACATTTTGAAAAAAAATTTTTTTTTTTGTATGCAATAATTTTTTTTTTTTAATGAAATTTAATGAAATTTGGGTTTGCTATTTAAAGTTTCGGTTGTATTGTAGTGAATGAGTTCGAACCCAAATTTTGCCTACATTCTATTTAAACATAAAAATAAGAAAATAGGTGAAATATTTTTATTAAATCAAAATTATATTAACACTATTAACAGAAAAAAAGCAAGAATTAGTGTTTTGCCTCTCTCTAGGGGCCCAGAAAAGCAAGAAATTACAGTACAAAGTTGTACTATAATTTTCATCTTTAGTATAAATTAAATAAACAAAATTAAATGAAAAAATCATTACAATTTTAATGATCATAATGATTTTAAAGTTTTTAAAATATAAATTTGTCAGAAATACCCTACATATTATGCATTTACGCTTATTAATGTAAAGTTTTAAGGTTTCATTGAGAAATTTTATAAAACTAGTTTGTTTTTACATTTTGCAACATTATGAAGTTTGGAATTTATTTGAGACAATGAAATGATGAATGAATACGTTTCAAAATTATCAATTTTATTGTTGATATTTGAATATTTTCATCGTTTGTTCCAATTATATTGAGGTAAACTGCAATAATTCGGTCCCATGCATATAATTTGCTTCTAAAAAAATTTACATTAAGTTACAAATCAAAATTAAATAGGTTTTTAAATTATTTTTTTACAATTAAGTTGATTTTCGAGTCCACAGCGCTTCCGATATAATTTTGAATTTATTATTTAGTTTTTGTGGAGCATGAATAGTTCAATTTTTTCAGAGAATGTTGTAATTTCACCTAAAATTTAAGAAAAAATATATTTTTTATTATTGTGGTTCTATGGTTTTTCTTCAGAGTTAGAAAAATGATTAAAAACATTTAAGACCGCTTTAGGTACATTCACTTAATACTCATTTTCTTGTTAGAGAAACTAAGTAACTAGCAACTATATAGAAACTATATAGAGAGAAACTAAGTATGTTAGCAAATTATTAGAAAATGCAATTTTAAAATATAAATACAATAATAAAGTTGGGCCAAACCATATTGTAAGTGTGTAAAGAGGGGTTAACATAATGCTCAATTTTAATGGTTAATTGCATGAGCTAAGAAAAATTAAGATACTTTTTAGTGTCATGGAATTTACCGTTGGTTTTTTGCGTTTATAGAAATTTAAAAAGGCTTGTGGTTTTTAAAATATAAGGCGTCAAAAATTCAAATTTTACAAATTTCAAGATGCGATAAGTTGAGAAGGGATGGAGACGCGAAAAAATGTTCTTCTTACGAAATAAAATATTTATGAATATCTAAGAGCTGCTAAAATTTCAGACTCCTGTAAGGTACGATGTAGAAGAAAAATGGTATCAAAAATTTGCATGTTCGTATAAAATTTCAGCTTTCTATCTTCAAAGGTGTAGAAGTTCTGTAAACATGTCCATAATAATTTGTTGATTCGTGTCTATAATAGGATAATATTCTTTTCCATAATATTCTTCTCCATAAGTTTATATTATAGCTTGTTTACGGACTGAATTAGGTACACTAAAAAGATCAAAATAGAAACAAACTGAATAAAAAATTAAAAATTTTATCTAAAAATTTGTTTAAACCGATCGAAACCAATGATGTAATAAAGGAATATCAAAGTAAGATGTGTTTTAGTCAGAGGTGTGAAAAATTAGTCGAAAATACAGCTGTTTACCTTATACAATAAACTTAGAAGCAGTTTTTCTAGTCCAGATTCTTAGATTTGTCTAATTTGAGTTGTTCCAACATTTTTTCTACAAAAATACATATTTCAAACTCCTTGTACAATACATGTCTTCTTTTTGGTATTAAAAATGTTTTGAAAATTGATTCCCGATGCAAATCTCTTAATATTGTTGTTATTGTTGAAAAAAGTTCAATAAAACATTCCGAAAATTTTCATTCTTCTAGTTGTTATTTGCAGCTTTATGGTAAGAACTTATTCCATTAATTTTTTCTTAAATTCCTTCACATTAATTAGTGTAATTTTAGCTATTTTGTTATTAATTTTAAAATTTTGATTCAATTCTGATTATTTTTATAATATGTACAATATTTTTGATTGAAATTATAATTTTGACTTATGATGTTCATCCTGATTTTGAATTGAAAAGCAATTTTTAATTTTCATGAAAAAAAAAAAATATCCTCATTAATATTTAAAAATAAAAATTTTGTTGAATATATTTATACTAAAATTGCGCGATTAAATTATAGATTTTGTTTATATTCAAGTCGGGTAGGGTTTAGTTTGGGGTGTGTAATGGGAATCAATATTAGGTTTAGTTTATGTGTTAGGTTAGATTAAGTTGTTGAAACGTTTTCCATGTATATTCCCTTGAAACCGCAATATTATTCCCAAGGCTAGGAACAGTGTCTTGTCCACCCTATGTCCGGATTTAGGTCTTAATCTTTAAGAATTTTAAAATTTTGCCTTATAATATGAAATATGGGGACCTCAGTTCAAATCCAAATTTTTACATTTTGAAAAAAAAATTTTTTTTTTGTATGCAATAATTTTTTTTTTTTTAATGAAATTTAATGAAATTTGGGTTTGCTATTTAAAGTTTCGGTTGTATTGTAGTGAATGAGTTCGAACCCAAATTTTGCCTACATTCTATTTAAACATAAAAATAAGAAAATAGGTGAAATATTTTTATCAAATCAAAATTATATTAACACTATTAACAGAAAAAAAGCAAGAATTAGTGTTTTGCCTCTCTCTAGGGGCCCAGAAAAGCAAGAAATTACAGTACAAAGTTGTACTGTAATTTTCATCTTTAGTATAAATTAAATAAACAAAATTAAATGAAAAAATCATTACAATTTTAATGATCATAATGATTTTAAAGTTTTTAAAATATAAATTTGTCAGAAATACCCTACATATTATGCATTTACGCTTATTAATGTAAAGTTTTAAGGTTTCATTGAGAAATTTTATAAAACTAGTTTGTTTTTACATTTTGCAACATTATGAAGTTTGGAATTTATTTGAGAGAATGAAATGATGAATGAATACGTTTCAAAATTATCAATTTTATTGTTGATATTTGAATATTTTCATCGTTTGTTCCAATTATATTGAGGTAAACGGCATTAATTCGGTCCCATGCATATAATTTGCTTCTAAAAAAATTTACATTAAGTTACAAATCAAAATTAAATAGGTTTTTAAATTATTTTTTTACAATTAAGTTGATTTTCGAGTCCACAGCGCTTCCGATATAATTTTGAATTTATTATTTAGTTTTTGTGGAGCATGAATAGTTCAATTTTTTCAGAGAATGTTGTAATTTCACCTAAAATTTAAGAAAAAATATATTTTTTATTATTGTGGTTCTATGGTTTTTCTTCAGAGTTAGAAAAATGATTAAAAACATTTAAGACCGCTTTAGGTACATTCACTTAATACTCATTTTCTTGTTAGAGAAACTAAGTAACTAGCAACTATATAGAAACTATATAGAGAGAAACTAAGTATGTTAGCAAATTATTAGAAAATGCAATTTTAAAATATATACAATAATAAAGTTGGGCCAAACCATATTGTAAGTGTGTAAAGAGGGGTTAACATAATGCTCAATTTTAATGGTTAATTGCATGAGCTAAGAAAAATAAAGATACTTTTTAGTGTCATGGAATTTACCGTTGGTTTTTTGCGTTTATAGAAATTTAAAAAAGCTTGTGGTTTTTAAAATATAAGGCGTCAAAAATTCAAATTTTACAAATTTCAAGATGCGATAAGTTGAGAAGGGATGGAGACGGGAAAAAATGTTCTTCTAACGAAATAAAATATTTATGAATATCTAAGAGCTGCTAAAATTTCAGACTCCTGTAAGGTACGATGTAGAAGAAAAATGGTATCAAAAATTTGCATGTTCGTATAAAATTTCAGCTTTCTATCTTCAAAGGTGTAGAAGTTCTGTAAACATGTCCATAATAATTTGTTGATTCGTGTCTATAATAGGATAATATTCTTTTCCATAATATTCTTTTCCATAAGTTTATATTATAGCTTGTTTACGGACTGAATTAGGTACACTAAAAAGATCAAAATAGAAACAAACTGAATAAAAAATTAAAAATTTTATCTAAAAATTTGTTTAAACCGATCGAAACCAATGATGTAATAAAGGAATATCAAAGTAAGATGTGTTTTAGTCAGATGTGTGAAAAATTAGTCGAAAATACAGCTGTTTACCTTATACAATAAACTTAGAAGCAGTTTTTCTAGTCCAGATTCTTAGATTTGTCTAATTTGAGTTGTTCCAACATTTTTTCTACAAAAATACATATTTCAAACTCCTTGTACAATACATGTCTTCTTTTTGGTATTAAAAATGTTTTGAAAATTGATTCCCGATGCAAATCTCTTAATATTGTTGTTATTGTTGAAAAAAGTTCAATAAAACATTCCGAAAATTTTCATTCTTCTAGTTGTTATTTGCAGCTTTATGGTAAGAACTTATTCCATTAATTTTTTCTTAAATTCCTTCACATTAATTAGTGTAATTTTAGCTATTTTGTTATTAATTTTAAAATTTTGATTCAATTCTGATTATTTTTATAATATGTACAATATTTTTGATTGAAATTATAATTTTGACTTATGATGTTCATTCTGATTTTGAATTGAAAAGCAATTTTTAATTTTCATGAAAAAAAAAAATATCCTCATTAATATTTAAAAATAAAAATTTTGTTGAATATATTTATACTAAAATTGCGCGATTAAATTATAGATTTTGTTTATATTCAAGTCGGGTAGGGTTTAGTTTGGGGTGTGTAATGGGAATCAATATTAGGTTTAGTTTATGTGTTAGGTTAGATTAAGTTGTTGAAACGTTTTCCATGTATATTCCCTTGAAACCGCAATATTATTCCCAAGGCTAGGAACAGTGTCTTGTCCACCCTATGTCCGGATTTAGGTCTTAATCTTTAAGAATTTTAAAATTTTGCCTTATAATATGAAATATGGGGACCTCAGTTCAAATCCAAATTTTTACATTTTGAAAAAAAAATTTTTTTTTTGTATGCAATAATTTTTTTTTTTTTAATGAAATTTAATGAAATTTGGGTTTGCTATTTAAAGTTTCGGTTGTATTGTAGTGAATGAGTTCGAACCCAAATTTTGCCTACATTCTATTTAAACATAAAAATAAGAAAATTGGTGAAATATTTTTATTAAATCAAAATTATATTAACACTATTAACAGAAAAAAAGCAAGAATTAGTGTTTTGCCTCTCTCTAGGGGCCCAGAAAAGCAAGAAATTACAGTACAAAGTTGTACTGTAATTTTCATCTTTAGTATAAATTAAATAAACAAAATTAAATGAAAAAATCATTACAATTTTAATGATCATAATGATTTTAAAGTTTTTAAAATATAAATTTGTCAAAAATACCCTACATATTATGCATTTACGCTTATTAATGTAAAGTTTTAAGGTTTCATTGAGAAATTTTATAAAACTAGTTTGTTTTTACATTTTGCAACATTATGAAGTTTGGAATTTATTTGAGACAATGAAATGATGAATGAATACGTTTCAAAATTATCAATTTTATTGTTGATATTTGAATATTTTCATCGTTTGTTCCAATTATATTGAGGTAAACGGCAATAATTCGGTCCCATGCATATAATTTGCTTCTAAAAAAATTTACATTAAGTTACAAATCAAAATTAAATAGGTTTTTAAATTATTTTTTTACAATTAAGTTGATTTTCGAGTCCACAGCGCTTCCGATATAATTTTGAATTTATTATTTAGTTTTTGTGGAGCATGAATAGTTCAATTTTTTCATAGAATGTTGTAATTTCACCTAAAATTTAAGAAAAAATATATTTTTTATTATTGTGGTTCTATGGTTTTTCTTCAGAGTTAGAAAAATGATTAAAAACATTTAAGACCGCTTTAGGTACATTCACTTAATACTCATTTTCTTGTTTGAGAAACTAAGTAACTAGCAACTATATAGAAACTATATAGAGAGAAACTAAGTATGTTAGCAAATTATTAGAAAATGCAATTTTAAAATATATACAATAATAAAGTTGGGCCAAACCATATTGTAAGTGTGTAAAGAGGGGTTAACATAATGCTCAATTTTAATGGTTAATTGCATGAGCTAAGAAAAATAAAGATACTTTTTAGTGTCATGGAATTTACCGTTGGTTTTTTGCGTTTATAGAAATTTAAAAAAGCTTGTGGTTTTTAAAATATAAGGCGTCAAAAATTCAAATTTTACAAATTTCAAGATGCGATAAGTTGAGAAGGGATGGAGACGGGAAAAAATGTTCTTCTAACGAAATAAAATATTTATGAATATCTAAGAGCTGCTAAAATTTCAGACTCCTGTAAGGTACGATGTAGAAGAAAAATGGTATCAAAAATTTGCATGTTCGTATAAAATTTCAGCTTTCTATCTTCAAAGGTGTAGAAGTTCTGTAAACATGTCCATAATAATTTGTTGATTCGTGTCTATAATAGGATAATATTCTTTTCCATAATATTCTTCTCCATAAGTTTATATTATAGCTTGTTTACGGACTGAATTAGGTACACTAAAAAGATCAAAATAGAAACAAACTGAATAAAAAATTAAAAATTTTATCTAAAAATTTGTTTAAACCGATCGAAACCAATCATGTAATAAAGGAATATCAAAGTAAGATGTGTTTTAGTTAGAGGTGTGAAAAATTAGTCGAAAATACAGCTGTTTACCTTATACAATAAACTTAGAAGCAGTTTTTCTAGTCCAGATTCTTAGATTTGTCTAATTTGAGTTGTTCCAACATTTTTTCTACAAAAATACATATTTCAAACTCCTTGTACAATACATGTCTTCTTTTTGGTATTAAAAATGTTTTGAAAATTGATTCCCGATGCAAATCTCTTAATATTGTTGTTATTGTTGAAAAAAGTTCAATAAAACATTCCGAAAATTTTCATTCTTCTAGTTGTTATTTGCAGCTTTATGGTAAGAACTTATTCCATTAATTTTTTCTTAAATTCCTTCACATTAATTAGTGTAATTTTAGCTATTTTGTTATTAATTTTAAAATTTTGATTCAATTCTGATTATTTTTATAATATGTACAATATTTTTTATTGAAATTATAATTTTGACTTATGATGTTCATTCTGATTTTGAATTGAAAAGCAATTTTTAATTTTCATGAAAAAAAAAAAATATCCTCATTAATATTTAAAAATAAAAATTTTGTTGAATATATTTATACTAAAATTGCGCGATTAAATTATAGATTTTGTTTATATTCAAGTCGGGTAGGGTTTAGTTTGGGGTGTGTAATGGGAATCAATATTAGGTTTAGTTTATGTGTTAGGTTAGATTAAGTTGTTGAAACGTTTTCCATGTATATTCCCTTGAAACCGCAATATTATTCCCAAGGCTAGGAACAGTGTCTTGTCCACCCTATGTCCGGATTTAGGTCTTAATCTTTAAGAATTTTAAAATTTTGCCTTATAATATGAAATATGGGGACCTCAGTTCAAATCCAAATTTTTACATTTTGAAAAAAAATTTTTTTTTTGTATGCAATAATTTTTTTTTTTTTAATGAAATTTAATGAAATTTGGGTTTGCTATTTAAAGTTTCGGTTGTATTGTAGTGAATGAGTTCGAACCCAAATTTTGCCTACATTCTATTTAAACATAAAAATAAGAAAATAGGTGAAATATTTTTATTAAATCAAAATTATATTAACACTATTAACAGAAAAAAAGCAAGAATTAGTGTTTTGCCTCTCTCTAGGGGCCCAGAAAAGCAAGAAATTACAGTACAAAGTTGTACTGTAATTTTCATCTTTAGTATAAATTAAATAAACAAAATTAAATGAAAAAATCATTACAATTTTAATGATCATAATGATTTTAAAGTTTTTAAAATATAAATTTGTCAGAAATACCCTACATATTATGCATTTACGCTTATTAATGTAAAGTTTTAAGGTTTCATTGAGAAATTTTATAAAACTAGTTTGTTTTTACATTTTGCAACATTATGAAGTTTGGAATTTATTTGAGACAATGAAATGATGAATGAATACGTTTCAAAATTATCAATTTTATTGTTGATATTTGAATATTTTCATCGTTTGTTCCAATTATATTGAGGTAAACGGCAATAATTCGGTCCCATGAATATAATTTGCTTCTAAAAAAATTTACATTAAGTTACAAATCAAAATTAAATAGGTTTTTAAATTATTTTTTTACAATTAAGTTGATTTTCGAGTCCACAGCGCTTCCGATATAATTTTGAATTTATTATTTAGTTTTTGTGGAGCATGAATAGTTCAATTTTTTCAGAGAATGTTGTAATTTCACCTAAAATTTAAGAAAAAATATATTTTTTATTATTGTGGTTCTATGGTTTTTCTTCAGAGTTAGAAAAATGATTAAAAACATTTAAGACCGCTTTAGGTACATTCACTTAATACTCATTTTCTTGTTAGAGAAACTAAGTAACTAGCAACTATATAGAAACTATATAGAGAGAAACTAAGTATGTTAGTAAATTATTAGAAAATGCAATTTTAAAATATATACAATAATAAAGTTGGGCCAAACCATATTGTAAGTGTGTAAAGAGGGGTTAACATAATGCTCAATTTTAATGGTTAATTGCATGAGCTAAGAAAAATAAAGATACTTTTTAGTGTCATGGAATTTACCGTTGGTTTTTTGCGTTTATAGAAATTTAAAAAAGCTTGTGGTTTTTAAAATATAAGGCGTCAAAAATTCAAATTTTACAAATTTCAAGATGCGATAAGTTGAGAAGGGATGGAGACGGGAAAAAATGTTCTTCTAACGAAATAAAATATTTATGAATATCTAAGAGCTGCTAAAATTTCAGACTCCTGTAAGGTACGATGTAGAAGAAAAATGGTATCAAAAATTTGCATGTTCGTATAAAATTTCAGCTTTCTATCTTCAAAGGTGTAGAAGTTCTGTAAACATGTCCATAATAATTTGTTGATTCGTGTCTATAATAGGATAATATTCTTTTCCATAATATTCTTCTCCATAAGTTTATATTATAGCTTGTTTACGGACTGAATTAGGTACACTAAAAAGATCAAAATAGAAACAAACTGAATAAAAAATTAAAAATTTTATCTAAAAATTTGTTTAAACCGATCGAAACCAATCATGTAATAAAGGAATATCAAAGTAAGATGTGTTTTAGTTAGAGGTGTGAAAAATTAGTCGAAAATACAGCTGTTTACCTTATACAATAAACTTAGAAGCAGTTTTTCTAGTCCAGATTCTTAGATTTGTCTAATTTGAGTTGTTCCAACATTTTTTCTACAAAAATACATATTTCAAACTCCTTGTACAATACATGTCTTCTTTTTGGTATTAAAAATGTTTTGAAAATTGATTCCCGATGCAAATCTCTTAATATTGTTGTTATTGTTGAAAAAAGTTCAATAAAACATTCCGAAAATTTTCATTCTTCTAGTTGTTATTTGCAGCTTTATGGTAAGAACTTATTCCATTAATTTTTTCTTAAATTCCTTCACATTAATTAGTGTAATTTTAGCTATTTTGTTATTAATTTTAAAATTTTGATTCAATTCTGATTATTTTTATAATATGTACAATATTTTTTATTGAAATTATAATTTTGACTTATGATGTTCATTCTGATTTTGAATTGAAAAGCAATTTTTAATTTTCATGAAAAAAAAAAAAATATCCTCATTAATATTTAAAAATAAAAATTTTGTTGAATATATTTATACTAAAATTGCGCGATTAAATTATAGATTTTGTTTATATTCAAGTCGGGTAGGGTTTAGTTTGGGGTGTGTAATGGGAATCAATATTAGGTTTAGTTTATGTGTTAGGTTAGATTAAGTTGTTGAAACGTTTTCCATGTATATTCCCTTGAAACCGCAATATTATTCCCAAGGCTAGGAACAGTGTCTTGTCCACCCTATGTCCGGATTTAGGTCTTAATCTTTAAGAATTTTAAAATTTTGCCTTATAATATGAAATATGGGGACCTCAGTTCAAATCCAAATTTTTACATTTTGAAAAAAAATTTTTTTTTTGTATGCAATAATTTTTTTTTTTTTAATGAAATTTAATGAAATTTGGGTTTGCTATTTAAAGTTTCGGTTGTATTGTAGTGAATGAGTTCGAACCCAAATTTTGCCTACATTCTATTTAAACATAAAAATAAGAAAATAGGTGAAATATTTTTATTAAATCAAAATTATATTAACACTATTAACAGAAAAAAAGCAAGAATTAGTGTTTTGCCTCTCTCTAGGGGCCCAGAAAAGCAAGAAATTACAGTACAAAGTTGTACTGTAATTTTCATCTTTAGTATAAATTAAATAAACAAAATTAAATGAAAAAATCATTACAATTTTAATGATCATAATGATTTTAAAGTTTTTAAAATATAAATTTGTCAGAAATACCCTACATATTATGCATTTACGCTTATTAATGTAAAGTTTTAAGGTTTCATTGAGAAATTTTATAAAACTAGTTTGTTTTTACATTTTGCAACATTATGAAGTTTGGAATTTATTTGAGACAATGAAATGATGAATGAATACGTTTCAAAATTATCAATTTTATTGTTGATATTTGAATATTTTCATCGTTTGTTCCAATTATATTGAGGTAAACGGCAATAATTCGGTCCCATGAATATAATTTGCTTCTAAAAAAATTTACATTAAGTTACAAATCAAAATTAAATAGGTTTTTAAATTATTTTTTTACAATTAAGTTGATTTTCGAGTCCACAGCGCTTCCGATATAATTTTGAATTTATTATTTAGTTTTTGTGGAGCATGAATAGTTCAATTTTTTCAGAGAATGTTGTAATTTCACCTAAAATTTAAGAAAAAATATATTTTTTATTATTGTGGTTCTATGGTTTTTCTTCAGAGTTAGAAAAATGATTAAAAACATTTAAGACCGCTTTAGGTACATTCACTTAATACTCATTTTCTTGTTAGAGAAACTAAGTAACTAGCAACTATATAGAAACTATATAGAGAGAAACTAAGTATGTTAGTAAATTATTAGAAAATGCAATTTTAAAATATATACAATAATAAAGTTGGGCCAAACCATATTGTAAGTGTGTAAAGAGGGGTTAACATAATGCTCAATTTTAATGGTTAATTGCATGAGCTAAGAAAAATAAAGATACTTTTTAGTGTCATGGAATTTACCGTTGGTTTTTTGCGTTTATAGAAATTTAAAAAAGCTTGTGGTTTTTAAAATATAAGGCGTCAAAAATTCAAATTTTACAAATTTCAAGATGCGATAAGTTGAGAAGGGATGGAGACGGGAAAAAATGTTCTTCTAACGAAATAAAATATTTATGAATATCTAAGAGCTGCTAAAATTTCAGACTCCTGTAAGGTACGATGTAGAAGAAAAATGGTATCAAAAATTTGCATGTTCGTATAAAATTTCAGCTTTCTATCTTCAAAGGTGTAGAAGTTCTGTAAACATGTCCATAATAATTTGTTGATTCGTGTCTATAATAGGATAATATTCTTTTCCATAATATTCTTCTCCATAAGTTTATATTATAGCTTGTTTACGGACTGAATTAGGTACACTAAAAAGATCAAAATAGAAACAAACTGAATAAAAAATTAAAAATTTTATCTAAAAATTTGTTTAAACCGATCGAAACCAATCATGTAATAAAGGAATATCAAAGTAAGATGTGTTTTAGTTAGAGGTGTGAAAAATTAGTCGAAAATACAGCTGTTTACCTTATACAATAAACTTAGAAGCAGTTTTTCTAGTCCAGATTCTTAGATTTGTCTAATTTGAGTTGTTCCAACATTTTTTCTACAAAAATACATATTTCAAACTCCTTGTACAATACATGTCTTCTTTTTGGTATTAAAAATGTTTTGAAAATTGATTCCCGATGCAAATCTCTTAATATTGTTGTTATTGTTGAAAAAAGTTCAATAAAACATTCCGAAAATTTTCATTCTTCTAGTTGTTATTTGCAGCTTTATGGTAAGAACTTATTCCATTAATTTTTTCTTAAATTCCTTCACATTAATTAGTGTAATTTTAGCTATTTTGTTATTAATTTTAAAATTTTGATTCAATTCTGATTATTTTTATAATATGTACAATATTTTTGATTGAAATTATAATTTTGACTTATGATGTTCATTCTGATTTTGAATTGAAAAGCAATTTTTAATTTTCATGAAAAAAAAAAAATATCCTCATTAATATTTAAAAATAAAAATTTTGTTGAATATATTTATACTAAAATTGCGCGATTAAATTATAGATTTTGTTTATATTCAAGTCGGGTAGGGTTTAGTTTGGGGTGTGTAATGGGAATCAATATTAGGTTTAGTTTATGTGTTAGGTTAGATTAAGTTGTTGAAACGTTTTCCATGTATATTCCCTTGAAACCGCAATATTATTCCCAAGGCTAGGAACAGTGTCTTGTCCACCCTATGTCCGGATTTAGGTCTTAATCTTTAAGAATTTTAAAATTTTGCCTTATAATATGAAATATGGGGACCTCAGTTCAAATCCAAATTTTTACATTTTGAAAAAAAAATTTTTTTTTTGTATGCAATAATTTTTTTTTTTAATGAAATTTAATGAAATTTGGGTTTGCTATTTAAAGTTTCGGTTGTATTGTAGTGAATGAGTTCGAACCCAAATTTTGCCTACATTCTATTTAAACATAAAAATAAGAAAATAGGTGAAATATTTTTATTAAATCAAAATTATATTAACACTATTAACAGAAAAAAAGCAAGAATTAGTGTTTTGCCTCTCTCTAGGGGCCCAGAAAAGCAAGAAATTACAGTACAAAGTTGTACTGTAATTTTCATCTTTAGTATAAATTAAATAAACAAAATTAAATGAAAAAATCATTACAATTTTAATGATCATAATGATTTTAAAGTTTTTAAAATATAAATTTGTCAGAAATACCCTACATATTATGCATTTACGCTTATTAATGTAAAGTTTTAAGGTTTCATTGAGAAATTTTATAAAACTAGTTTGTTTTTACATTTTGCAACATTATGAAGTTTGGAATTTATTTGAGACAATGAAATGATGAATGAATACGTTTCAAAATTATCAATTTTATTGTTGATATTTGAATATTTTCATCGTTTGTTCCAATTATATTGAGGTAAACGGCAATAATTCGGTCCCATGCATATAATTTGCTTCTAAAAAAATTTACATTAAGTTACAAATCAAAATTAAATAGGTTTTTAAATTATTTTTTTACAATTAAGTTGATTTTCGAGTCCACAGCGCTTCCGATATAATTTTGAATTTATTATTTAGTTTTTGTGGAGCATGAATAGTTCAATTTTTTCAGAGAATGTTGTAATTTCACCTAAAATTTAAGAAAAAATATATTTTTTATTATTGTGGTTCTATGGTTTTTCTTCAGAGTTAGAAAAATGATTAAAAACATTTAAGACCGCTTTAGGTACATTCACTTAATACTCATTTTCTTGTTAGAGAAACTAAGTAACTAGCAACTATATAGAAACTATATAGAGAGAAACTAAGTATGTTAGCAAATTATTAGAAAATGCAATTTTAAAATATATACAATAATAAAGTTGGGCCAAACCATATTGTAAGTGTGTAAAGAGGGGTTAACATAATGCTCAATTTTAATGGTTAATTGCATGAGCTAAGAAAAATAAAGATACTTTTTAGTGTCATGGAATTTACCGTTGGTTTTTTGCGTTTATAGAAATTTAAAAAAGCTTGTGGTTTTTAAAATATAAGGTGTCAAAAATTCAAATTTTACAAATTTCAAGATGCGATAAGTTGAGAAGGGATGGAGACGGGAAAAAATGTTCTTCTAACGAAATAAAATATTTATGAATATCTAAGAGCTGCTAAAATTTCAGACTCCTGTAAGGTACGATGTAGAAGAAAAATGGTATCAAAAATTTGCATGTTCGTATAAAATTTCAGCTTTCTATCTTCAAAGGTGTAGAAGTTCTGTAAACATGTCCATAATAATTTGTTGATTCGTGTCTATAATAGGATAATATTCTTTTCCATAATATTCTTCTCCATAAGTTTATATTATAGCTTGTTTACGGACTGAATTAGGTACACTAAAAAGATCAAAATAGAAACAAACTGAATAAAAAATTAAAAATTTTATCTAAAAATTTGTTTAAACCGATCGAAACCAATCATGTAATAAAGGAATATCAAAGTAAGATGTGTTTTAGTTAGAGGTGTGAAAAATTAGTCGAAAATACAGCTGTTTACCTTATACAATAAACTTAGAAGCAGTTTTTCTAGTCCAGATTCTTAGATTTGTCTAATTTGAGTTGTTCCAACATTTTTTCTACAAAAATACATATTTCAAACTCCTTGTACAATACATGTCTTCTTTTTGGTATTAAAAATGTTTTGAAAATTGATTCCCGATGCAAATCTCTTAATATTGTTGTTATTGTTGAAAAAAGTTCAATAAAACATTCCGAAAATTTTCATTCTTCTAGTTGTTATTTGCAGCTTTATGGTAAGAACTTATTCCATTAATTTTTTCTTAAATTCCTTCACATTAATTAGTGTAATTTTAGCTATTTTGTTATTAATTTTAAAATTTTGATTCAATTCTGATTATTTTTATAATATGTACAATATTTTTGATTGAAATTATAATTTTGACTTATGATGTTCATTCTGATTTTGAATTGAAAAGCAATTTTTAATTTTCATGAAAAAAAAAAAATATCCTCATTAATATTTAAAAATAAAAATTTTGTTGAATATATTTATACTAAAATTGCGCGATTAAATTATAGATTTTGTTTATATTCAAGTCGGGTAGGGTTTAGTTTGGGGTGTGTAATGGGAATCAATATTAGGTTTAGTTTATGTGTTAGGTTAGATTAAGTTGTTGAAACGTTTTCCATGTATATTCCCTTGAAACCGCAATATTATTCCCAAGGCTAGGAACAGTGTCTTGTCCACCCTATGTCCGGATTTAGGTCTTAATCTTTAAGAATTTTAAAATTTTGCCTTATAATATGAAATATGGGGACCTCAGTTCAAATCCAAATTTTTACATTTTGAAAAAAAAATTTTTTTTTTGTATGCAATAATTTTTTTTTTTTTAATGAAATTTAATGAAATTTGGGTTTGCTATTTAAAGTTTCGGTTGTATTGTAGTGAATGAGTTCGAACCCAAATTTTGCCTACATTCTATTTAAACATAAAAATAAGAAAATAGGTGAAATATTTTTATTAAATCAAAATTATATTAACACTATTAACAGAAAAAAAGCAAGAATTAGTGTTTTGCCTCTCTCTAGGGGCCCAGAAAAGCAAGAAATTACAGTACAAAGTTGTACTGTAATTTTCATCTTTAGTATAAATTAAATAAACAAAATTAAATGAAAAAATCATTACAATTTTAATGATCATAATGATTTTAAAGTTTTTAAAATATAAATTTGTCAGAAATACCCTACATATTATGCATTTACGCTTATTAATGTAAAGTTTTAAGGTTTCATTGAGAAATTTTATAAAACTAGTTTGTTTTTACATTTTGCAACATTATGAAGTTTGGAATTTATTTGAGAGAATGAAATGATGAATGAATACGTTTCAAAATTATCAATTTTATTGTTGATATTTGAATATTTTCATCGTTTGTTCCAATTATATTGAGGTAAACGGCAATAATTCGGTCCCATGCATATAATTTGCTTCTAAAAAAATTTACATTAAGTTACAAATCAAAATTAAATAGGTTTTTAAATTATTTTTTTACAATTAAGTTGATTTTCGAGTCCACAGCGCTTCCGATATAATTTTGAATTTATTATTTAGTTTTTGTGAAGCATGAATAGTTCAATTTTTTCAGAGAATGTTGTAATTTCACCTAAAATTTAAGAAAAAATATATTTTTTATTATTGTGGTTCTATGGTTTTTCTTCAGAGTTAGAAAAATGATTAAAAACATTTAAGACCGCTTTAGGTACATTCACTTAATACTCATTTTCTTGTTAGAGAAACTAAGTAACTAGCAACTATATAGAAACTATATAGAGAGAAACTAAGTATGTTAGCAAATTATTAGAAAATGCAATTTTAAAATATATACAATAATAAAGTTGGGCCAAACCATATTGTAAGTGTGTAAAGAGGGGTTAACATAATGCTCAATTTTAATGGTTAATTGCATGAGCTAAGAAAAATTAAGATACTTTTTAGTGTCATGGAATTTACCGTTGGTTTTTTGCGTTTATAGAAATTTAAAAAAGCTTGTGGTTTTTAAAATATAAGGCGTCAAAAATTCAAATTTTACAAATTTCAAGATGCGATAAGTTGAGAAGGGATGGAGACGGGAAAAAATGTTCTTCTAACGAAATAAAATATTTATGAATATCTAAGAACTGCTAAAATTTCAGACTCCTGTAAGGTACGATGTAGAAGAAAAATGGTATCAAAAATTTGCATGTTCGTATAAAATTTCAGCTTTCTATCTTCAAAGGTGTAGAAGTTCTGTAAACATGTCCATAATAATTTGTTGATTCGTGTCTATAATAGGATAATATTCTTTTCCATAATATTCTTCTCCATAAGTTTATATTATAGCTTGTTTACGGACTGAATTAGGTACACTAAAAAGATCAAAATAGAAACAAACTGAATAAAAAATTAAAAATTTTATCTAAAAATTTGTTTAAACCGATCGAAACCAATGATGTAATAAAGGAATATCAAAGTAAGATGTGTTTTAGTCAGAGGTGTGAAAAATTAGTCGAAAATACAGCTGTTTACCTTATACAATAAACTTAGAAGCAGTTTTTCTAGTCCAGATTCTTAGATTTGTCTAATTTGAGTTGTTCCAACATTTTTTCTACAAAAATACATATTTCAAACTCCTTGTACAATACATGTCTTCTTTTTGGTATTAAAAATGTTTTGAAAATTGATTCCCGATGCAAATCTCTTAATATTGTTGTTATTGTTGAAAAAAGTTCAATAAAACATTCCGAAAATTTTCATTCTTCTAGTTGTTATTTGCAGCTTTATGGTAAGAACTTATTCCATTAATTTTTTCTTAAATTTCTTCACATTAATTAGTGTAATTTTAGCTATTTTGTTATTAATTTTAAAATTTTGATTCAATTCTGATTATTTTTATAATATGTACAATATTTTTGATTGAAATTATAATTTTGACTTATGATGTTCATTCTGATTTTGAATTGAAAAGCAATTTTTAATTTTCATGAAAAAAAAAAAATATCCTCATTAATATTTAAAAATAAAAATTTTGTTGAATATATTTATACTAAAATTGCGCGATTAAATTATAGATTTTGTTTATATTCAAGTCGGGTAGGGTTTAGTTTGGGGTGTGTAATGGGAATCAATATTAGGTTTAGTTTATGTGTTAGGTTAGATTAAGTTGTTGAAACGTTTTCCATGTATATTCCCTTGAAACCGCAATATTATTCCCAAGGCTAGGAACAGTGTCTTGTCCACCCTATGTCCGGATTTAGGTCTTAATCTTTAAGAATTTTAAAATTTTGCCTTATAATATGAAATATGGGGACCTCAGTTCAAATCCAAATTTTTACATTTTGAAAAAAAAATTTTTTTTTTGTATGCAATAATTTTTTTTTTTTTAATGAAATTTAATGAAATTTGGGTTTGCTATTTAAAGTTTCGGTTGTATTGTAGTGAATGAGTTCGAACCCAAATTTTGCCTACATTCTATTTAAACATAAAAATAAGAAAATAGGTGAAATATTTTTATTAAATCAAAATTATATTAACACTATTAACAGAAAAAAAGCAAGAATTAGTGTTTTGCCTCTCTCTAGGGGCCCAGAAAAGCAAGAAATTACAGTACAAAGTTGTACTGTAATTTTCATCTTTAGTATAAATTAAATAAACAAAATTAAATGAAAAAATCATTACAATTTTAATGATCATAATGATTTTAAAGTTTTTAAAATATAAATTTGTCAGAAATACCCTACATATTATGCATTTACGCTTATTAATGTAAAGTTTTAAGGTTTCATTGAGAAATTTTATAAAACTAGTTTGTTTTTACATTTTGCAACATTATGAAGTTTGGAATTTATTTGAGAGAATGAAATGATGAATGAATACGTTTCAAAATTATCAATTTTATTGTTGATATTTGAATATTTTCATCGTTTGTTCCAATTATATTGAGGTAAACGGCAATAATTCGGTCCCATGCATATAATTTGCTTCTAAAAAAATTTACATTAAGTTACAAATCAAAATTAAATAGGTTTTTAAATTATTTTTTTACAATTAAGTTGATTTTCGAGTCCACAGCGCTTCCGATATAATTTTGAATTTATTATTTAGTTTTTGTGGAGCATGAATAGTTCAATTTTTTCAGAGAATGTTGTAATTTCACCTAAAATTTAAGAAAAAATATATTTTTTATTATTGTGGTTCTATGGTTTTTCTTCAGAGTTAGAAAAATGATTAAAAACATTTAAGACCGCTTTAGGTACATTCACTTAATACTCATTTTCTTGTTAGAGAAACTAAGTAACTAGCAACTATATAGAAACTATATAGAGAGAAACTAAGTATGTTAGCAAATTATTAGAAAATGCAATTTTAAAATATATACAATAATAAAGTTGGGCCAAACCATATTGTAAGTGTGTAAAGGGGGGTTAACATAATGCTCAATTTTAATGGTTAATTGCATGAGCTAAGAAAAATAAAGATGCTTTTTAGTGTCATGGAATTTACCGTTGGTTTTTTGCGTTTATAGAAATTTAAAAAAGCTTGTGGTTTTTAAAATATAAGGCGTCAAAAATTCAAATTTTACAAATTTCAAGATGCGATAAGTTGAGAAGGGATGGAGACGGGAAAAAATGTTCTTCTAACGAAATAAAATATTTATGAATATCTAAGAGCTGCTAAAATTTCAGACTCCTGTAAGGTACGATGTAGAAGAAAAATGGTATCAAAAATTTGCATGTTCGTATAAAATTTCAGCTTTCTATCTTCAAAGGTGTAGAAGTTCTGTAAACATGTCCATAATAATTTGTTGATTCGTGTCTATAATAGGATAATATTCTTTTCCATAATATTCTTCTCCATAAGTTTATATTATAGCTTGTTTACCGACTGAATTATGTACACTAAAAAGATCAAAATAGAAACAAACTGAATAAAAAATTAAAAATTTTATCTAAAAATTTGTTTAAACCGATCGAAACCAATGATGTAATAAAGGAATATCAAAGTAAGATGTGTTTTAGTCAGAGGTGTGAAAAATTAGTCGAAAATACAGCTGTTTACCTTATACAATAAACTTAGAAGCAGTTTTTCTAGTCCAGATTCTTAGATTTGTCTAATTTGAGTTGTTCCAACATTTTTTCTACAAAAATACATATTTCAAACTCCTTGTACAATACATGTCTTCTTTTTGGTATTAAAAATGTTTTGAAAATTGATTCCCGATGCAAATCTCTTAATATTGTTGTTATTGTTGAAAAAAGTTCAATAAAACATTCCGAAAATTTTCATTCTTCTAGTTGTTATTTGCAGCTTTATGGTAAGAACTTATTCCATTAATTTTTTCTTAAATTCCTTCACATTAATTAGTGTAATTTTAGCTATTTTGTTATTAATTTTAAAATTTTGATTCAATTCTGATTATTTTTATAATATGTACAATATTTTTGATTGAAATTATAATTTTGACTTATGATGTTCATTCTGATTTTGAATTGAAAAGCAATTTTTAATTTTCATGAAAAAAAAAAAATATCCTCATTAATATTTAAAAATAAAAATTTTGTTGAATATATTTATACTAAAATTGCGCGATTAAATTATAGATTTTGTTTATATTCAAGTCGGGTAGGGTTTAGTTTGGGGTGTGTAATGGGAATCAATATTAGGTTTAGTTTATGTGTTAGGTTAGATTAAGTTGTTGAAACGTTTTCCATGTATATTCCCTTGAAACCGCAATATTATTCCCAAGGCTAGGAACAGTGTCTTGTCCACCCTATGTCCGGATTTAGGTCTTAATCTTTAAGAATTTTAAAATTTTGCCTTATAATATGAAATATGGGGACCTCAGTTCAAATCCAAATTTTTACATTTTGAAAAAAAAAATTTTTTTTTTGTATGCAATAATTTTTTTTTTTTTAATGAAATTTAATGAAATTTGGGTTTGCTATTTAAAGTTTCGGTTGTATTGTAGTGAATGAGTTCGAACCCAAATTTTGCCTACATTCTATTTAAACATAAAAATAAGAAAATAGGTGAAATATTTTTATTAAATCAAAATTATATTAACACTATTAACAGAAAAAAAGCAAGAATTAGTGTTTTGCCTCTCTCTAGGGGCCCAGAAAAGCAAGAAATTACAGTACAAAGTTGTACTGTAATTTTCATCTTTAGTATAAATTAAATAAACAAAATTAAATGAAAAAATCATTACAATTTTAATGATCATAATGATTTTAAAGTTTTTAAAATATAAATTTGTCAGAAATACCCTACATATTATGCATTTACGCTTATTAATGTAAAGTTTTAAGGTTTCATTGAGAAATTTTATAAAACTAGTTTGTTTTTACATTTTGCAACATTATGAAGTTTGGAATTTATTTGAGAGAATGAAATGATGAATGAATACGTTTCAAAATTATCAATTTTATTGTTGATATTTGAATATTTTCATCGTTTGTTCCAATTATATTGAGGTAAACGGCAATAATTCGGTCCCATGCATATAATTTGCTTCTAAAAAAATTTACATTAAGTTACAAATCAAAATTAAATAGGTTTTTAAATTATTTTTTTACAATTCAGTTGATTTTCGAGTCCACAGCGCTTCCGATATAATTTTGAATTTATTATTTAGTTTTTGTGGAGCATGAATAGTTCAATTTTTTCAGAGAATGTTGTAATTTCACCTAAAATTTAAGAAAAAATATATTTTTTATTATTGTGGTTCTATGGTTGTTCTTCAGAGTTAGAAAAATGATTAAAAACATTTAAGACCGCTTTAGGTACATTCACTTAATACTCATTTTCTTGTTAGAGAAACTAAGTAACTAGCAACTATATAGAAACTATATAGAGAGAAACTAAGTATGTTAGCAAATTATTAGAAAATGCAATTTTAAAATATATACAATAATAAAGTTGGGCCAAACCATATTGTAAGTGTGTAAAGAGGGGTTAACATAATGCTCAATTTTAATGGTTAATTGCATGAGCTAAGAAAAATAAAGATACTTTTTAGTGTCATGGAATTTACCGTTGGTTTTTTGCGTTTATAGAAATTTAAAAAAGCTTGTGGTTTTTAAAATATAAGGCGTCAAAAATTCAAATTTTACAAATTTCAAGATGCGATAAGTTGAGAAGGGATGGAGACGGGAAAAAATGTTCTTCTAACGAAATAAAATATTTATGAATATCTAAGAACTGCTAAAATTTCAGACTCCTGTAAGGTACGATGTAGAAGAAAAATGGTATCAAAAATTTGCATGTTCGTATAAAATTTCAGCTTTCTATCTTCAAAGGTGTAGAAGTTCTGTAAACATGTCCATAATAATTTGTTGATTCGTGTCTATAATAGGATAATATTCTTTTCCATAATATTCTTCTCCATAAGTTTATATTATAGCTTGTTTACGGACTGAATTAGGTACACTAAAAAGATCAAAATAGAAACAAACTGAATAAAAAATTAAAAATTTTATCTAAAAATTTGTTTAAACCGATCGAAACCAATGATGTAATAAAGGAATATCAAAGTAAGATGTGTTTTAGTCAGAGGTGTGAAAAATTAGTCGAAAATACAGCTGTTTACCTTATACAATAAACTTAGAAGCAGTTTTTCTAGTCCAGATTCTTAGATTTGTCTAATTTGAGTTGTTCCAACATTTTTTCTACAAAAATACATATTTCAAACTCCTTGTACAATACATGTCTTCTTTTTGGTATTAAAAATGTTTTGAAAATTGATTTCCGATGCAAATCTCTTAATATTGTTGTTATTGTTGAAAAAAGTTCAATAAAACATTCCGAAAATTTTCATTCTTCTAGTTGTTATTTGCAGCTTTATGGTAAGAACTTATTCCATTAATTTTTTCTTAAATTCCTTCACATTAATTAGTGTAATTTTAGCTATTTTGTTATTAATTTTAAAATTTTGATTCAATTCTGATTATTTTTATAATATGTACAATATTTTTGATTGAAATTATAATTTTGACTTATGATGTTCATTCTGATTTTGAATTGAAAAGCAATTTTTAATTTTCATGAAAAAAAAAAAATATCCTCATTAATATTTAAAAATAAAAATTTTGTTGAATATATTTATACTAAAATTGCGCGATTAAATTATAGATTTTGTTTATATTCAAGTCGGGTAGGGTTTAGTTTGGGGTGTGTAATGGGAATCAATATTAGGTTTAGTTTATGTGTTAGGTTAGATTAAGTTGTTGAAACGTTTTCCATGTATATTCCCTTGAAACCGCAATATTATTCCCAAGGCTAGGAACAGTGTCTTGTCCACCCTATGTCCGGATTTAGGTCTTAATCTTTAAGAATTTTAAAATTTTGCCTTATAATATGAAATATGGGGACCTCAGTTCAAATCCAAATTTTTACATTTTGAAAAAAAAATTTTTTTTTTGTATGCAATAATTTTTTTTTTTTTAATGAAATTTAATGAAATTTGGGTTTGCTATTTAAAGTTTCGGTTGTATTGTAGTGAATGAGTTCGAACCCAAATTTTGCCTACATTCTATTTAAACATAAAAATAAGAAAATAGGTGAAATATTTTTATTAAATCAAAATTATATTAACACTATTAACAGAAAAAAAGCAAGAATTAGTGTTTTGCCTCTCTCTAGGGGCCCAGAAAAGCAAGAAATTACAGTACAAAGTTGTACTGTAATTTTCATCTTTAGTATAAATTAAATAAACAAAATTAAATGAAAAAATCATTACAATTTTAATGATCATAATGATTTTAAAGTTTTTAAAATATAAATTTGTCAGAAATACCCTACATATTATGCATTTACGCTTATTAATGTAAAGTTTTAAGGTTTCATTGAGAAATTTTATAAAACTAGTTTGTTTTTACATTTTGCAACATTATGAAGTTTGGAATTTATTTGAGAGAATGAAATGATGAATGAATACGTTTCAAAATTATCAATTTTATTGTTGATATTTGAATATTTTCATCGTTTGTTCCAATTATATTGAGGTAAACGGCAATAATTCGGTCCCATGCATATAATTTGCTTCTAAAAAAATTTACATTAAGTTACAAATCAAAATTAAATAGGTTTTTAAATTATTTTTTTACAATTCAGTTGATTTTCGAGTCCACAGCGCTTCCGATATAATTTTGAATTTATTATTTAGTTTTTGTGGAGCATGAATAGTTCAATTTTTTCAGAGAATGTTGTAATTTCACCTAAAATTTAAGAAAAAATATATTTTTTATTATTGTGGTTCTATGGTTGTTCTTCAGAGTTAGAAAAATGATTAAAAACATTTAAGACCGCTTTAGGTACATTCACTTAATACTCATTTTCTTGTTAGAGAAACTAAGTAACTAGCAACTATATAGAAACTATATAGAGAGAAACTAAGTATGTTAGCAAATTATTAGAAAATGCAATTTTAAAATATATACAATAATAAAGTTGGGCCAAACCATATTGTAAGTGTGTAAAGAGGGGTTAACATAATGCTCAATTTTAATGGTTAATTGCATGAGCTAAGAAAAATAAAGATACTTTTTAGTGTCATGGAATTTACCGTTGGTTTTTTGCGTTTATAGAAATTTAAAAAAGCTTGTGGTTTTTAAAATATAAGGCGTCAAAAATTCAAATTTTACAAATTTCAAGATGCGATAAGTTGAGAAGGGATGGAGACGGGAAAAAATGTTCTTCTAACGAAATAAAATATTTATGAATATCTAAGAACTGCTAAAATTTCAGACTCCTGTAAGGTACGATGTAGAAGAAAAATGGTATCAAAAATTTGCATGTTCGTATAAAATTTCAGCTTTCTATCTTCAAAGGTGTAGAAGTTCTGTAAACATGTCCATAATAATTTGTTGATTCGTGTCTATAATAGGATAATATTCTTTTCCATAATATTCTTCTCCATAAGTTTATATTATAGCTTGTTTACGGACTGAATTAGGTACACTAAAAAGATCAAAATAGAAACAAACTGAATAAAAAATTAAAAATTTTATCTAAAAATTTGTTTAAACCGATCGAAACCAATGATGTAATAAAGGAATATCAAAGTAAGATGTGTTTTAGTCAGAGGTGTGAAAAATTAGTCGAAAATACAGCTGTTTACCTTATACAATAAACTTAGAAGCAGTTTTTCTAGTCCAGATTCTTAGATTTGTCTAATTTGAGTTGTTCCAACATTTTTTCTACAAAAATACATATTTCAAACTCCTTGTACAATACATGTCTTCTTTTTGGTATTAAAAATGTTTTGAAAATTGATTTCCGATGCAAATCTCTTAATATTGTTGTTATTGTTGAAAAAAGTTCAATAAAACATTCCGAAAATTTTCATTCTTCTAGTTGTTATTTGCAGCTTTATGGTAAGAACTTATTCCATTAATTTTTTCTTAAATTCCTTCACATTAATTAGTGTAATTTTAGCTATTTTGTTATTAATTTTAAAATTTTGATTCAATTCTGATTATTTTTATAATATGTACAATATTTTTGATTGAAATTATAATTTTGACTTATGATGTTCATTCTGATTTTGAATTGAAAAGCAATTTTTAATTTTCATGAAAAAAAAAAAATATCCTCATTAATATTTAAAAATAAAAATTTTGTTGAATATATTTATACTAAAATTGCGCGATTAAATTATAGATTTTGTTTATATTCAAGTCGGGTAGGGTTTAGTTTGGGGTGTGTAATGGGAATCAATATTAGGTTTAGTTTATGTGTTAGGTTAGATTAAGTTGTTGAAACGTTTTCCATGTATATTCCCTTGAAACCGCAATATTATTCCCAAGGCTAGGAACAGTGTCTTGTCCACCCTATGTCCGGATTTAGGTCTTAATCTTTAAGAATTTTAAAATTTTGCCTTATAATATGAAATATGGGGACCTCAGTTCAAATCCAAATTTTTACATTTTGAAAAAAAAATTTTTTTTTTTGTATGCAATAATTTTTTTTTTTTTAATGAAATTTAATGAAATTTGGGTTTGCTATTTAAAGTTTCGGTTGTATTGTAGTGAATGAGTTCGAACGCAAATTTTGCCTACATTCTATTTAAACATAAAAATAAGAAAATAGGTGAAATATTTTTATTAAATCAAAATTATATTAACACTATTAACAGAAAAAAAGCAAGAATTAGTGTTTTGCCTCTCTCTAGGGGCCCAGAAAAGCAAGAAATTACAGTACAAAGTTGTACTGTAATTTTCATCTTTAGTATAAATTAAATAAACAAAATTAAATGAAAAAATCATTACGATTTTAATGATCATAATGATTTTAAAGTTTTTAAAATATAAATTTGTCAGAAATACCCTACATATTATGCATTTACGCTTATTAATGTAAAGTTTTAAGGTTTCATTGAGAAATTTTATAAAACTAGTTTGTTTTTACATTTTGCAACATTATGAAGTTTGGAATTTATTTGAGAGAATGAAATGATGAATGAATACGTTTCAAAATTATCAATTTTATTGTTGATATTTGAATATTTTCATCGTTTGTTCCAATTATATTGAGGTAAACGGCAATAATTCGGTCCCATGCATATAATTTGCTTCTAAAAAAATTTACATTAAGTTACAAATCAAAATTAAATAGGTTTTTAAATTATTTTTTTACAATTAAGTTGATTTTCGAGTCCACAGCGCTTCCGATATAATTTTGAATTTATTATTTAGTTTTTGTTGAGCATGAATAGTTCAATTTTTTCAGAGAATGTTGTAATTTCACCTAAAATTTAAGAAAAAATATATTTTTTATTATTGTGGTTCTATGGTTTTTCTTCAGAGTTAGAAAAATGATTAAAAACATTTAAGACCGCTTTAGGTACATTCACTTAATACTCATTTTCTTGTTAGAGAAACTAAGTAACTAGCAACTATATAGAAACTATATAGAGAGAAACTAAGTATGTTAGCAAATTATTAGAAAATGCTATTTTAAAATATATACAATAATAAAGTTGGGCCAAACCATATTGTAAGTGTGTAAAGGGGGGTTAACATAATGCTCAATTTTAATGGTTAATTGCATGAGCTAAGAAAAATAAAGATACTTTTTAGTGTCATGGAATTTACCGTTGGTTTTTTGCGTTTATAGAAATTTAAAAAAGCTTGTGGTTTTTAAAATATAAGGCGTCAAAAATTCAAATTTTACAAATTTCAAGATGCGATAAGTTGAGAAGGGATGGAGACGGGAAAAAATGTTCTTCTAACGAAATAAAATATTTATGAATATCTAAGAGCTGCTAAAATTTCAGACTCCTGTAAGGTACGATGTAGAAGAAAAATGGTATCAAAAATTTGCATGTTCGTATAAAATTTCAGCTTTCTATCTTCAAAGGTGTAGAAGTTCTGTAAACATGTCCATAATAATTTGTTGATTCGTGTCTATAATAGGATAATATTCTTTTCCATAATATTCTTCTCCATAAGTTTATATTATAGCTTGTTTACGAACTGAATTAGGTACACTAAAAAGATCAAAATAGAAACAAACTGAATAAAAAATTAAAAATTTTATCTAAAAATTTGTTTAAACCGATCGAAACCAATGATGTAATAAAGGAATATCAAAGTAAGATGTGTTTTAGTCACAGGTGTGAAAAATTAGTCGAAAATACAGCTGTTTACCTTATACAATAAACTTAGAAGCAGTTTTTCTAGTCCAGATTCTTAGATTTGTCTAATTTGAGTTGTTCCAACATTTTTTCTACAAAAATACATATTTCAAACTCCTTGTACAATACATGTCTTCTTTTTGGTATTAAAAATGTTTTGAAAATTGATTCCCGATGCAAATCTCTTAATATTGTTGTTATTGTTGAAAAAAGTTCAATAAAACATTCCGAAAATTTTCATTCTTCTAGTTGTTATTTGCAGCTTTATGGTAAGAACTTATTCCATTAATTTTTTCTTAAATTCCTTCACATTAATTAGTGTAATTTTAGCTATTTTGTTATTAATTTTAAAATTTTGATTCAATTCTGATTATTTTTATAATATGTACAATATTTTTGATTGAAATTATAATTTTGACTTATGATGTTCATTCTGATTTTGAATTGAAAAGCAATTTTTAATTTTCATGAAAAAAAAAAAAAATGTCCTCATTAATATTTAAAAATAAAAATTTTGTTGAATATATTTATACTAAAATTGCGCGATTAAATTATAGATTTTGTTTATATTCAAGTCGGGTAGGGTTTAGTTTGGGGTGTGTAATGGGAATCAATATTAGGTTTAGTTTATGTGTTAGGTTAGATTAAGTTGTTGAAACGTTTTCCATGTATATTCCCTTGAAACCGCAATATTATTCCCAAGGCTAGGAACAGTGTCTTGTCCACCCTATGTCCGGATTTAGGTCTTAATCTTTAAGAATTTTAAAATTTTGCCTTATAATATGAAATATGGGGACCTCAGTTCAAATCCAAATTTTTACATTTTGAAAAAAAAATTTTTTTTTTTTATGCAATAATTTTTTTTTTTTAATGAAATTTAATGAAATTTGGGTTTGCTATTTAAAGTTTCGGTTGTATTGTAGTGAATGAGTTCGAACCCAAATTTTGCCTACATTCTATTTAAACATAAAAATAAGAAAATAGGTGAAATATTTTTATTAAATCAAAATTATATTAACACTATTAACAGAAAAAAAGCAAGAATTAGTGTTTTGCCTCTCTCTAGGGGCCCAGAAAAGCAAGAAATTACAGTACAAAGTTGTACTGTAATTTTCATCTTTAGTATAAATTAAATAAACAAAATTAAATGAAAAAATCATTACAATTTTAATGATCATAATGATTTTAAAGTTTTTAAAATATAAATTTGTCAGAAATACCCTACATATTATGCATTTACGCTTATTAATGTAAAGTTTTAAGGTTTCATTGAGAAATTTTATAAAACTAGTTTGTTTTTACATTTTGCAACATTATGAAGTTTGGAATTTATTTGAGAGAATGAAATAGAGAATGAAATGATGAATGAATACGTTTCAAAATTATCAATTTTATTGTTGATATTTGAATATTTTCATCGTTTGTTCCAATTATATTGAGGTAAACGGCAATAATTCGGTCCCATGCATATAATTTGCTTCTAAAAAAATTTACATTAAGTTACAAATCAAAATTAAATAGGTTTTTAAATTATTTTTTTACAATTAAGTTGATTTTCGAGTCCACAGCGCTTCCGATATAATTTTGAATTTATTATTTAGTTTTTGTGGAGCATGAATAGTTCAATTTTTTCAGAGAATATTGTAATTTCACCTAAAATTTAAGAAAAAATATATTTTTTATTATTGTGGTTCTATGGTTTTTCTTCAGAGTTAGAAAAATGATTAAAAACATTTAAGACCGCTTTAGGTACATTCACTCAATACTCATTTTCTTGTTAGAGAAACTAAGTAACTAGCAACTATATAGAAACTATATAGAGAGAAACTAAGTATGTTAGCAAATTATTAGAAAATGCAATTTTAAAATATATACAATAATAAAGTTGGGCCAAACCATATTGTAAGTGTGTAAAGGGGGGTTAACATAATGCTCAATTTTAATGGTTAATTGTATGAGCTAAGAAAAATAAAGATACTTTTTAGTGTCATGGAATTTACCGTTGGTTTTTTGCGTTTATAGAAATTTAAAAAAGCTTGTGGTTTTTAAAATATAAGGCGTCAAAAATTCAAATTTTACAAATTTCAAGATGCGATAAGTTGAGAAGGGATGGAGACGGGAAAAAATGTTCTTCTAACGAAATAAAATATTTATGAATATCTAAGAGCTGCTAAAATTTCAGACTCCTGTAAGGTACGATGTAGAAGAAAAATGGTATCAAAAATTTGCATGTTCGTATAAAATTTCAGCTTTCTATCTTCAAAGGTGTAGAAGTTCTGTAAACATGTCCATAATAATTTGTTAATTCGTGTCTATAATAGGATAATATTCTTTTCCATAATATTCTTCTCCATAAGTTTATATTATAGCTTGTTTACGGACTGAATTAGGTACACTAAAAAGATCAAAATAGAAACAAACTGAATAAAAAATTAAAAATTTTATCTAAAAATTTGTTTAAACCGATCGAAACCAATGATGTAATAAAGGAATATCAAAGTAAGATGTGTTTTAGTCAGAGGTGTGAAAAATTAGTCGAAAATACAGCTGTTTACCCTATACAATAAACTTAGAAGCAGTTTTTCTAGTCCAGATTCTTAGATTTGTCTAATTTGAGTTGTTCCAACATTTTTTCTACAAAAATACATATTTCAAACTCCTTGTACAATACATGTCTTCTTTTTGGTATTAAAAATGTTTTGAAAATTGATTCCCGATGCAAATCTCTTAATATTGTTGTTATTGTTGAAAAAAGTTCAATAAAACATTCCGAAAATTTTCATTCTTCTAGTTGTTATTTGCAGCTTTATGGTAAGAACTTATTCCATTAATTTTTTCTTAAATTCCTTCACATTAATTAGTGTAATTTTAGCTATTTTGTTATTAATTTTAAAATTTTGATTCAATTCTGATTATTTTTATAATATGTACAATATTTTTGATTGAAATTATAATTTTGACTTATGATGTTCATTCTGATTTTGAATTGAAAAGCAATTTTTAATTTTCATGAAAAAAAAAAAATATCCTCATTAATATTTAAAAATAAAAATTTTGTTGAATATATTTATACTAAAATTGCGCGATTAAATTATAGATTTTGTTTATATTCAAGTCGGGTAGGGTTTAGTTTGGGGTGTGTAATGGGAATCAATATTAGGTTTAGTTTATGTGTTAGGTTAGATTAAGTTGTTGAAACGTTTTCCATGTATATTCCCTTGAAACCGCAATATTATTCCCAAGGCTAGGAACAGTGTCTTGTCCACCCTATGTCCGGATTTAGGTCTTAATCTTTAAGAATTTTAAAATTTTGCCTTATAATATGAAATATGGGGACCTCAGTTCAAATCCAAATTTTTACATTTTGAAAAAAAAATTTTTTTTTTGTATGCAATAATTTTTTTTTTTTTAATGAAATTTAATGAAATTTGGGTTTGCTATTTAAAGTTTCGGTTGTATTGTAGTGAATGAGTTCGAACCCAAATTTTGCCTACATTCTATTTAAACATAAAAATAAGAAAATAGGTGAAATATTTTTATTAAATCAAAATTATATTAACACTATTAACAGAAAAAAAGCAAGAATTAGTGTTTTGCCTCTCTCTAGGGGCCCAGAAAAGCAAGAAATTACAGTACAAAGTTGTACTGTAATTTTCATCTTTAGTATAAATTAAATAAACAAAATTAAATGAAAAAATCATTACAATTTTAATGATCATAATGATTTTAAAGTTTTTAAAATATAAATTTGTCAGAAATACCCTACATATTATGCATTTACGCTTATTAATGTAAAGTTTTAAGGTTTCATTGAGAAATTTTATAAAACTAGTTTGTTTTTACATTTTGCAACATTATGAAGTTTGGAATTTATTTGAGACAATGAAATGATGAATGAATACGTTTCAAAATTATCAATTTTATTGTTGATATTTGAATATTTTCATCGTTTGTTCCAATTATATTGAGGTAAACGGCAATAATTCGGTCCCATGCATATAATTTGCTTCTAAAAAAATTTACATTAAGTTACAAATCAAAATTAAATAGGTTTTTAAATTATTTTTTTACAATTAAGTTGATTTTCGAGTCCACAGCGCTTCCGATATAATTTTGAATTTATTATTTAGTTTTTGTGGAGCATGAATAGTTCAATTTTTTCAGAGAATGTTGTAATTTCACCTAAAATTTAAGAAAAAATATATTTTTTATTATTGTGGTTCTATGGTTTTTCTTCAGAGTTAGAAAAATGATTAAAAACATTTAAGACCGCTTTAGGTACATTCACTTAATACTCATTTTCTTGTTAGAGAAACTAAGTAACTAGCAACTATATAGAAACTATATAGAGAGAAACTAAGTATGTTAGCAAATTATTAGAAAATGCAATTTTAAAATATATACAATAATAAAGTTGGGCCAAACCATATTGTAAGTGTGTAAAGAGGGGTTAACATAATGCTCAATTTTAATGGTTAATTGCATGAGCTAAGAAAAATAAAGATACTTTTTAGTGTCATGGAATTTACCGTTGGTTTTTTGCGTTTATAGAAATTTAAAAAAGCTTGTGGTTTTTAAAATATAAGGCGTCAAAAATTCAAATTTTACAAATTTCAAGATGCGATAAGTTGAGAAGGGATGGAGACGGGAAAAAATGTTCTTCTAACGAAATAAAATATTTATGAATATCTAAGAGCTGCTAAAATTTCAGACTCCTGTAAGGTACGATGTAGAAGAAAAATGGTATCAAAAATTTCAGCTTTCTATCTTCAAAGGTGTAGAAGTTCTGTAAACATGTCCATAATAATTTGTTGATTCGTGTCTATAATAGGATAATATTCTTTTCCATAATATTCTTCTCCATAAGTTTATATTATAGCTTGTTTACGGACTGAATTAGGTACACTAAAAAGATCAAAATAGAAACAAACTGAATAAAAAATTAAAAATTTTATCTAAAAATTTGTTTAAACCGATCGAAACCAATGATGTAGTAAAGGAATATCAAAGTAAGATGTGTTTTAGTCAGAGGTGTGAAAAATTAGTCGAAAATACAGCTGTTTACCTTATACAATAAACTTAGAAGCAGTTTTTCTAGTCCAGATTCTTAGATTTGTCTAATTTGAGTTGTTCCAACATTTTTTCTACAAAAATACATATTTCAAACTCCTTGTACAATACATGTCTTCTTTTTGGTATTAAAAATGTTTTGAAAATTGATTCCCGATGCAAATCTCTTAATATTGTTGTTATTGTTGAAAAAAGTTCAATAAAACATTCCGAAAATTTTCATTCTTCTAGTTGTTATTTGCAGCTTTATGGTAAGAACTTATTCCATTAATTTTTTCTTAAATTCCTTCACATTAATTAGTGTAATTTTAGCTATTTTGTTATTAATTTTAAAATTTTGATTCAATTCTGATTATTTTTATAATATGTACAATATTTTTGATTGAAATTATAATTTTGACTTATGATGTTCATTCTGATTTTGAATTGAAAAGCAATTTTTAATTTTCATGAAAAAAAAAAAATATCCTCATTAATATTTAAAAATAAAAATTTTGTTGAATATATTTATACTAAAATTGCGCGATTAAATTATAGATTTTGTTTATATTCAAGTCGGGTAGGGTTTAGTTTGGGGTGTGTAATGGGAATCAATATTAGGTTTAGTTTATGTGTTAGGTTAGATTAAGTTGTTGAAACGTTTTCCATGTATATTCCCTTGAAACCGCAATATTATTCCCAAGGCTAGGAACAGTGTCTTGTCCACCCTATGTCCGGATTTAGGTCTTAATCTTTAAGAATTTTAAAATTTTGCCTTATAATATGAAATATGGGGACCTCAGTTCAAATCCAAATTTTTACATTTTGAAAAAAAAATTTTTTTTTTGTATGCAATAATTTTTTTTTTTTTAATGAAATTTAATGAAATTTGGGTTTGCTATTTAAAGTTTCGGTTGTATTGTAGTGAATGAGTTCGAACCCAAATTTTGCCTACATTCTATTTAAACATAAAAATAAGAAAATAGGTGAAATATTTTTATTAAATCAAAATTATATTAACACTATTAACAGAAAAAAAGCAAGAATTAGTGTTTTGGCTCTCTCTAGGGGCCCAGAAAAGCAAGAAATTACAGTACAAAGTTGTACTGTAATTTTCATCTTTAGTATAAATTAAATAAACAAAATTAAATGAAAAAATCATTACAATTTTAATGATCATAATGATTTTAAAGTTTTTAAAATATAAATTTGTCAGAAATACCCTACATATTATGCATTTACGCTTATTAATGTAAAGTTTTAAGGTTTCATTGAGAAATTTTATAAAACTAGTTTGTTTTTACATTTTGCAACATTATGAAGTTTGGAATTTATTTGAGACAATGAAATGATGAATGAATACGTTTCAAAATTATCAATTTTATTGTTGATATTTGAATATTTTCATCGTTTGTTCCAATTATATTGAGGTAAACGGCAATAATTCGGTCCCATGCATATAATTTGCCTCTAAAAAAATTTACATTAAGTTACAAATCAAAATTAAATAGGTTTTTAAATTATTTTTTTACAATTAAGTTGATTTTCGAGTCCACAGCGCTTCCGATATAATTTTGAATTTATTATTTAGTTTTTGTGGAGCATGAATAGTTCAATTTTTTCAGAGAATGTTGTAATTTCACCTAAAATTTAAGAAAAAAATATATTTTTTATTATTGTGGTTCTATGGTTTTTCTTCAGAGTTAGAAAAATGATTAAAAACATTTAAGACCGCTTTAGGTACATTCACTTAATACTCATTTTCTTGTTAGAGAAACTAAGTAACTAGCAACTATATAGAAACTATATAGAGAGAAACTAAGTATGTTAGCAAATTATTAGAAAATGCAATTTTAAAATATATACAATAATAAAGTTGGGCCAAACCATATTGTAAGTGTGTAAAGAGGGGTTAACATAATGCTCAATTTTAATGGTTAATTGCATGAGCTAAGAAAAAATAAAGATACTTTTTAGTGTCATGGAATTTACCGTTGGTTTTTTGCGTTTATAGAAATTTAAAAAAGCTTGTGGTTTTTAAAATATAAGGCGTCAAAAAATTCAAATTTTACAAATTTCAAGATGCGATAAGTTGAGAAGGGATGGAGACGGGAAAAAATGTTCTTCTAACGAAATAAAATATTTATGAATATCTAAGAGCTGCTAAAATTTCAGACTCCTGTAAGGTACGATGTAGAAGAAAAATGGTATCAAAAATTTGCATGTTCGTATAAAATTTCAGCTTTCTATCTTCAAAGGTGTAGAAGTTCTGCAAACATGTCCATAATAATTTGTTGATTCGTGTCTATAATAGGATAATATTCTTTTCCATAATATTCTTCTCCATAAGTTTATATTATAGCTTGTTTACGGACTGAATTAGGTACACTAAAAAGATCAAAATAGAAACAAACTGAATAAAAAATTAAAAATTTTATCTAAAAATTTGTTTAAACCGATCGAAACCAATGATGTAGTAAAGGAATATCAAAGTAAGATGTGTTTTAGTCAGAGGTGTGAAAAATTAGTCGAAAATACAGCTGTTTACCTTATACAATAAACTTAGAAGCAGTTTTTCTAGTCCAGATTCTTAGATTTGTCTAATTTGAGTTGTTCCAACATTTTTTCTACAAAAATACATATTTCAAACTCCTTGTACAATACATGTCTTCTTTTTGGTATTAAAAATGTTTTGAAAATTGATTCCCGATGCAAATCTCTTAATATTGTTGTTATTGTTGAAAAAAGTTCAATAAAACATTCCGAAAATTTTCATTCTTCTAGTTGTTATTTGCAGCTTTATGGTAAGAACTTATTCCATTAATTTTTTCTTAAATTCCTTCACATTAATTAGTGTAATTTTAGCTATTTTGTTATTAATTTTAAAATTTTGATTCAATTCTGATTATTTTTATAATATGTACAATATTTTTGATTGAAATTATAATTTTGACTTATGATGTTCATTCTGATTTTGAATTGAAAAGCAATTTTTAATTTTCATGAAAAAAAAAAATATCCTCATTAATATTTAAAAATAAAAATTTTGTTGAATATATTTATACTAAAATTGCGCGATTAAATTATAGATTTTGTTTATATTCAAGTCGGGTAGGGTTTAGTTTGGGGTGTGTAATGGGAATCAATATTAGGTTTAGTTTATGTGTTAGGTTAGATTAAGTTGTTGAAACGTTTTCCATGTATATTCCCTTGAAACCGCAATATTATTCCCAAGGCTAGGAACAGTGTCTTGTCCACCCTATGTCCGGATTTAGGTCTTAATCTTTAAGAATTTTAAAATTTTGCTTTATAATATGAAATATGGGGACCTCAGTTCAAATCCAAATTTTTACATTTTGAAAAAAAAATTTTTTTTTTGTATGCAATAATTTTTTTTTTTTTAATGAAATTTAATGAAATTTGGGTTTGCTATTTAAAGTTTCGGTTGTATTGTAGTGAATGAGTTCGAACCCAAATTTTGCCTACATTCTATTTAAACATAAAAATAAGAAAATAGGTGAAATATTTTTATTAAATCAAAATTATATTAACACTATTAACAGAAAAAAAGCAAGAATTAGTGTTTTGCCTCTCTCTAGGGGCCCAGAAAAGCAAGAAATTACAGTACAAAGTTGTACTGTAATTTTCATCTTTAGTATAAATTAAATAAACAAAATTAAATGAAAAAATCATTACGATTTTAATGATCATAATGATTTTAAAGTTTTTAAAATATAAATTTGTCAGAAATACCCTACATATTATGCATTTACGCTTATTAATGTAAAGTTTTAAGGTTTCATTGAGAAATTTTATAAAACTAGTTTGTTTTTACATTTTGCAACATTATGAAGTTTGGAATTTATTTGAGAGAATGAAATGATGAATGAATACGTTTCAAAATTATCAATTTTATTGTTGATATTTGAATATTTTCATCGTTTGTTCCAATTATATTGAGGTAAACGGCAATAATTCGGTCCCATGCATATAATTTGCTTCTAAAAAAATTTACATTAAGTTACAAATCAAAATTAAATAGGTTTTTAAATTATTTTTTTACAATTAAGTTGATTTTCGAGTCCACAGCGCTTCCGATATAATTTTGAATTTATTATTTAGTTTTTGTGGAGCATGAATAGTTCAATTTTTTCAGAGAATGTTGTAATTTCACCTAAAATTTAAGAAAAAATATATTTTTTATTATTGTGGTTCTATGGTTTTTCTTCAGAGTTAGAAAAATGATTAAAAACATTTAAGACCGCTTTAGGTACATTCACTTAATACTCATTTTCTTGTTAGAGAAACTAAGTAACTAGCAACTATATAGAAACTATATAGAGAGAAACTAAGTATGTTAGCAAATTATTAGAAAATGCAATTTTAAAATATATACAATAATAAAGTTGGGCCAAACCATATTGTAAGTGTGTAAAGAGGGGTTAACATAATGCTCAATTTTAATGGTTAATTGCATGAGCTAAGAAAAATAAAGATACTTTTTAGTGTCATGGAATTTACCGTTGGTTTTTTGCGTTTATAGAAATTTAAAAAAGCTTGTGGTTTTTAAAATATAAGGCGTCAAAAATTCAAATTTTACAAATTTCAAGATACGATAAGTTGAGAAGGGATGGAGACGGGAAAAAATGTTCTTCTAACGAAATAAAATATTTATGAATATCTAAGAGGTGCTAAAATTTCAGACTCCTGTAAGGTACGATGTAGAAGAAAAATGGTATCAAAAATTTGCATGTTCGTATAAAATTTCAGCTTTCTATCTTCAAAGGTGTAGAAGTTCTGTAAACATGTCCATAATAATTTGTTGATTCGTGTCTATAATAGGATAATATTCTTTTCCATAATATTCTTCTCCATAAGTTTATATTATAGCTTGTTTACGGATTGAATTAGGTACACTAAAAAGATCAAAATAGAAATAAACTGAATAAAAAATTAAAAATTTTATCTAAAAATTTGTTTAAATCGATCGAAACCAATGATGTAATAAAGGAATATCAAAGTAAGATGTGTTTTAGTCAGAGGTGTGAAAAATTAGTCGAAAATACAGCTGTTTACCTTATACAATAAACTTAGAAGCAGTTTTTCTAGTCCAGATTCTTAGATTTGTCTAATTTGAGTTGTTCCAACATTTTTTCTACAAAAATACATATTTCAAACTCCTTGTACAATACATGTCTTCTTTTTGGTATTAAAAATGTTTTGAAAATTGAGTCCCGATGCAAATCTCTTAATATTGTTGTTATTGTTGAAAAAAGTTCAATAAAACATTCCGAAAATTTTCATTCTTCTAGTTGTTATTTGCAGCTTTATGGTAAGAACTTATTCCATTAATTTTTTCTTAAATTCCTTCACATTAATTAGTGTAATTTTAGCTATTTTGTTATTAATTTTAAAATTTTGATTCAATTCTGATTTTTTTATAATATGTACAATATTTTTGATTGAAATTATAATTTTGACTTATGATGTTCATTCTGATTTTGAATTGAAAAGCAATTTTTAATTTTCATGAAAAAAAAAAAATATCCTCATTAATATTTAAAAATAAAAATTTTGTTGAATATATTTATACTAAAATTGCGCGATTAAATTATAGATTTTGTTTATATTCAAGTCGGGTAGGGTTTAGTTTGGGGTGTGTAATGGGAATCAATATTAGGTTTAGTTTATGTGTTAGGTTAGATTAAGTTGTTGAAACGTTTTCCATGTATATTCCCTTGAAACCGCAATATTATTCCCAAGGCTAGGAACAGTGTCTTGTCCACCCTATGTCCGGATTTAGGTCTTAATCTTTAAGAATTTTAAAATTTTGCCTTATAATATGAAATATGGGGACCTCAGTTCAAATCCAAATTTTTACATTTTGAAAAAAAAATTTTTTTTTTGTATGCAATAATTTTTTTTTTTTTTAATGAAATTTAATGAAATTTGGGTTTGCTATTTAAAGTTTCGGTTGTATTGTAGTGAATGAGTTCGAACCCAAATTTTGCCTACATTCTATTTAAACATAAAAATAAGAAAATAGGTGAAATATTTTTATTAAATCAAAATTATATTAACACTATTAACAGAAAAAAAGCAAGAATTAGTGTTTTGCCTCTCTCTAGGGGCCCAGAAAAGCAAGAAATTACAGTACAAAGTTGTACTGTAATTTTCATCTTTAGTATAAATTAAATAAACAAAATTAAATGAAAAAATCATTACGATTTTAATGATCATAATGATTTTAAAGTTTTTAAAATATAAATTTGTCAGAAATACCCTACATATTATGCATTTACGCTTATTAATGTAAAGTTTTAAGGTTTCATTGAGAAATTTTATAAAACTAGTTTGTTTTTACATTTTGCAACATTATGAAGTTTGGAATTTATTTGAGAGAATGAAATGATGAATGAATACGTTTCAAAATTATCAATTTTATTGTTGATATTTGAATATTTTCATCGTTTGTTCCAATTATATTGAGGTAAACGGCAATAATTCGGTCCCATGCATATAATTTGCTTCTAAAAAAATTTACATTAAGTTACAAATCAAAATTAAATAGGTTTTTAAATTATTTTTTTACAATTAAGTTGATTTTCGAGTCCACAGCGCTTCCGATATAATTTTGAATTTATTATTTAGTTTTTGTGGAGCATGAATAGTTCAATTTTTTCAGAGAATGTTGTAATTTCACCTAAAATTTAAGAAAAAATATATTTTTTATTATTGTGGTTCTATGGTTTTTCTTCAGAGTTAGAAAAATGATTAAAAACATTTAAGACCGCTTTAGGTACATTCACTTAATACTCATTTTCTTGTTAGAGAAACTAAGTAACTAGCAACTATATAGAAACTATATAGAGAGAAACTAAGTATGTTAGCAAATTATTAGAAAATGCAATTTTAAAATATATACAATAATAAAGTTGGGCCAAACCATATTGTAAGTGTGTAAAGAGGGGTTAACATAATGCTCAATTTTAATGGTTAATTGCATGAGCTAAGAAAAATAAAGATACTTTTTAGTGTCATGGAATTTACCGTTGGTTTTTTGCGTTTATAGAAATTTAAAAAAGCTTGTGGTTTTTAAAATATAAGGCGTCAAAAATTCAAATTTTACAAATTTCAAGATACGATAAGTTGAGAAGGGATGGAGACGGGAAAAAATGTTCTTCTAACGAAATAAAATATTTATGAATATCTAAGAGGTGCTAAAATTTCAGACTCCTGTAAGGTACGATGTAGAAGAAAAATGGTATCAAAAATTTGCATGTTCGTATAAAATTTCAGCTTTCTATCTTCAAAGGTGTAGAAGTTCTGTAAACATGTCCATAATAATTTGTTGATTCGTGTCTATAATAGGATAATATTCTTTTCCATAATATTCTTCTCCATAAGTTTATATTATAGCTTGTTTACGGATTGAATTAGGTACACTAAAAAGATCAAAATAGAAATAAACTGAATAAAAAATTAAAAATTTTATCTAAAAATTTGTTTAAACCGATCGAAACCAATGATGTAATAAAGGAATATCAAAGTAAGATGTGTTTTAGTCAGAGGTGTGAAAAATTAGTCGAAAATACAGCTGTTTACCTTATACAATAAACTTAGAAGCAGTTTTTCTAGTCCAGATTCTTAGATTTGTCTAATTTGAGTTGTTCCAACATTTTTTCTACAAAAATACATATTTCAAACTCCTTGTACAATACATGTCTTCTTTTTGGTATTAAAAATGTTTTGAAAATTGAGTCCCGATGCAAATCTCTTAATATTGTTGTTATTGTTGAAAAAAGTTCAATAAAACATTCCGAAAATTTTCATTCTTCTAGTTGTTATTTGCAGCTTTATGGTAAGAACTTATTCCATTAATTTTTTCTTAAATTCCTTCACATTAATTAGTGTAATTTTAGCTATTTTGTTATTAATTTTAAAATTTTGATTCAATTCTGATTTTTTTATAATATGTACAATATTTTTGATTGAAATTATAATTTTGACTTATGATGTTCATTCTGATTTTGAATTGAAAAGCAATTTTTAATTTTCATGAAAAAAAAAAAATATCCTCATTAATATTTAAAAATAAAAATTTTGTTGAATATATTTATACTAAAATTGCGCGATTAAATTATAGATTTTGTTTATATTCAAGTCGGGTAGGGTTTAGTTTGGGGTGTGTAATGGGAATCAATATTAGGTTTAGTTTATGTGTTAGGTTAGATTAAGTTGTTGAAACGTTTTCCATGTATATTCCCTTGAAACCGCAATATTATTCCCAAGGCTAGGAACAGTGTCTTGTCCACCCTATGTCCGGATTTAGGTCTTAATCTTTAAGAATTTTAAAATTTTGCCTTATAATATGAAATATGGGGACCTCAGTTCAAATCCAAATTTTTACATTTTGAAAAAAAAATTTTTTTTTTTGTATGCAATAATTTTTTTTTTTTTAATGAAATTTAATGAAATTTGGGTTTGCTATTTAAAGTTTCGGTTGTATTGTAGTGAATGAGTTCGAACCCAAATTTTGCCTACATTCTATTTAAACATAAAAATAAGAAAATAGGTGAAATATTTTTATTAAATCAAAATTATATTAACACTATTAACAGAAAAAAAGCAAGAATTAGTGTTTTGCCTCTCTCTAGGGGCCCAGAAAAGCAAGAAATTACAGTACAAAGTTGTACTGTAATTTTCATCTTTAGTATAAATTAAATAAACAAAATTAAATGAAAAAATCATTACGATTTTAATGATCATAATGATTTTAAAGTTTTTAAA
The DNA here is from genome assembly GCF_029603195.1 of Condylostylus longicornis. Classification (NCBI taxonomy): domain Eukaryota; kingdom Metazoa; phylum Arthropoda; class Insecta; order Diptera; family Dolichopodidae; genus Condylostylus; species Condylostylus longicornis. The sequence continues at coordinate 122,659 of NW_026578174.1, forward strand.
ATATAAATTTGTCAGAAATACCCTACATATTATGCATTTACGCTTATTAATGTAAAGTTTTAAGGTTTCATTGAGAAATTTTATAAAACTAGTTTGTTTTTACATTTTGCAACATTATGAAGTTTGGAATTTATTTGAGAGAATGAAATGATGAATGAATACGTTTCAAAATTATCAATTTTATTGTTGATATTTGAATATTTTCATCGTTTGTTCCAATTATATTGAGGTAAACGGCAATAATTCGGTCCCATGCATATAATTTGCTTCTAAAAAAATTTACATTAAGTTACAAATCAAAATTAAATAGGTTTTTAAATTATTTTTTTACAATTAAGTTGATTTTCGAGTCCACAGCGCTTCCGATATAATTTTGAATTTATTATTTAGTTTTTGTGGAGCATGAATAGTTCAATTTTTTCAGAGAATGTTGTAATTTCACCTAAAATTTAAGAAAAAATATATTTTTTATTATTGTGGTTCTATGGTTTTTCTTCAGAGTTAGAAAAATGATTAAAAACATTTAAGACCGCTTTAGGTACATTCACTTAATACTCATTTTCTTGTTAGAGAAACTAAGTAACTAGCAACTATATAGAAACTATATAGAGAGAAACTAAGTATGTTAGCAAATTATTAGAAAATGCAATTTTAAAATATATACAATAATAAAGTTGGGCCAAACCATATTGTAAGTGTGTAAAGAGGGGTTAACATAATGCTCAATTTTAATGGTTAATTGCATGAGCTAAGAAAAATAAAGATACTTTTTAGTGTCATGGAATTTACCGTTGGTTTTTCGCGTTTATAGAAATTTAAAAAAGCTTGTGGTTTTTAAAATATAAGGCGTCAAAAATTCAAATTTTACAAATTTCAAGATGCGATAAGTTGAGAAGGGATGGAGACGGGAAAAAATGTTCTTCTAACGAAATAAAATATTTATGAATATCTAAGAGCTGCTAAAATTTCAGACTCCTGTAAGGTACGATGTAGAAGAAAAATGGTATCAAAAATTTGCATGTTCGTATAAAATTTCAGCTTTCTATCTTCAAAGGTGTAGAAGTTCTGTAAACATGTCCATAATAATTTGTTGATTCGTGTCTATAATAGGATAATATTCTTTTCCATAATATTCTTCTCCATAAGTTTATATTATAGCTTGTTTACGGACTGAATTAGGTACACTAAAAAGATCAAAATAGAAACAAACTGAATAAAAAATTAAAAATTTTATCTAAAAATTTGTTTAAACCGATCGAAACCAATGATGTAGTAAAGGAATATCAAAGTAAGATGTGTTTTAGTCAGAGGTGTGAAAAATTAGTCGAAAATACAGCTGTTTACCTTATACAATAAACTTAGAAGCAGTTTTTCTAGTCCAGATTCTTAGATTTGTCTAATTTGAGTTGTTCCAACATTTTTTCTACAAAAATACATATTTCAAACTCCTTGTACAATACATGTCTTCTTTTTGGTATTAAAAATGTTTTGAAAATTGATTCCCGATGCAAATCTCTTAATATTGTTGTTATTGTTGAAAAAAGTTCAATAAAACATTCCGAAAATTTTCATTCTTCTAGTTGTTATTTGCAGCTTTATGGTAAGAACTTATTCCATTAATTTTTTCTTAAATTCCTTCACATTAATTAGTGTAATTTTAGCTATTTTGTTATTAATTTTAAAATTTTGATTCAATTCTGATTATTTTTATAATATGTACAATATTTTTGATTGAAATTATAATTTTGACTTATGATGTTCATTCTGATTTTGAATTGAAAAGCAATTTTTAATTTTCATGAAAAAAAAAAAATATCCTCATTAATATTTAAAAATAAAAATTTTGTTGAATATATTTATACTAAAATTGCGCGATTAAATTATAGATTTTGTTTATATTCAAGTCGGGTAGGGTTTAGTTTGGGGTGTGTAATGGGAATCAATATTAGGTTTAGTTTATGTGTTAGGTTAGATTAAGTTGTTGAAACGTTTTCCATGTATATTCCCTTGAAACCGCAATATTATTCCCAAGGCTAGGAACAGTGTCTTGTCCACCCTATGTCCGGATTTAGGTCTTAATCTTTAAGAATTTTAAAATTTTGCCTTATAATATGAAATATGGGGACCTCAGTTCAAATCCAAATTTTTACATTTTGAAAAAAAAATTTTTTTTTGTATGCAATAATTTTTTTTTTTTTAATGAAATTTAATGAAATTTGGGTTTGCTATTTAAAGTTTCGGTTGTATTGTAGTGAATGAGTTCGAACCCAAATTTTGCCTACATTCTATTTAAACATAAAAATAAGAAAATAGGTGAAATATTTTTATTAAATCAAAATTATATTAACACTATTAACAGAAAAAAAGCAAGAATTAGTGTTTTGCCTCTCTCTAGGGGCCCAGAAAAGCAAGAAATTACAGTACAAAGTTGTACTGTAATTTTCATCTTTAGTATAAATTAAATAAACAAAATTAAATGAAAAAATCATTACGATTTTAATGATCATAATGATTTTAAAGTTTTTAAAATATAAATTTGTCAGAAATACCCTACATATTATGCATTTACGCTTATTAATGTAAAGTTTTAAGGTTTCATTGAGAAATTTTATAAAACTAGTTTGTTTTTACATTTTGCAACATTATGAAGTTTGGAATTTATTTGAGAGAATGAAATGATGAATGAATACGTTTCAAAATTATCAATTTTATTGTTGATATTTGAATATTTTCATCGTTTGTTCCAATTATATTGAGGTAAACGGCAATAATTCGGTCCCATGCATATAATTTGCTTCTAAAAAAATTTACATTAAGTTACAAATCAAAATTAAATAGGTTTTTAAATTATTTTTTTAAAATTAAGTTGATTTTCGAGTCCACAGCGCTTCCGATATAATTTTGAATTTATTATTTAGTTTTTGTGGAGCATGAATAGTTCAATTTTTTCAGAGAATGTTGTAATTTCACCTAAAATTTAAGAAAAAATATATTTTTTATTATTGTGGTTCTATGGTTTTTCTTCAGAGTTAGAAAAATGATTAAAAACATTTAAGACCGCTTTAGGTACATTCACTTAATACTCATTTTCTTGTTAGAGAAACTAAGTAACTAGCAACTATATAGAAACTATATAGAGAGAAACTAAGTATGTTAGCAAATTATTAGAAAATGCAATTTTAAAATATATACAATAATAAAGTTGGGCCAAACCATATTGTAAGTGTGTAAAGAGGGGTTAACATAATGCTCAATTTTAATGGTTAATTGCATGAGCTAAGAAAAATAAAGATACTTTTTAGTGTCATGGAATTTACCGTTGGTTTTTTGCGTTTATAGAAATTTAAAAAAGCTTGTGGTTTTTAAAATATAAGGCGTCAAAAATTCAAATTTTACAAATTTCAAGATGCGATAAGTTGAGAAGGGATGGAGACGGGAAAAAATGTTCTTCTAACGAAATAAAATATTTATGAATATCTAAGAGCTGCTAAAATTTCAGACTCCTGTAAGGTACGATGTAGAAGAAAAATGGTATCAAAAATTTGCATGTTCGTATAAAATTTCAGCTTTCTATCTTCAAAGGTGTAGAAGTTCTGTAAACATGTCCATAATAATTTGTTGATTCGTGTCTATAATAGGATAATATTCTTTTCCATAATATTCTTCTCCATAAGTTTATATTATAGCTTGTTTACGGACTGAATTAGGTACACTAAAAAGATCAAAATAGAAACAAACTGAATAAAAAATTAAAAATTTTATCTAAAAATTTGTTTAAACCGATCGAAACCAATGATGTAGTAAAGGAATATCAAAGTAAGATGTGTTTTAGTCAGAGGTGTGAAAAATTAGTCGAAAATACAGCTGTTTACCTTATACAATAAACTTAGAAGCAGTTTTTCTAGTCCAGATTCTTAGATTTGTCTAATTTGAGTTGTTCCAACATTTTTTCTACAAAAATACATATTTCAAACTCCTTGTACAATACATGTCTTCTTTTTGGTATTAAAAATGTTTTGAAAATTGATTCCCGATGCAAATCTCTTAATATTGTTGTTATTGTTGAAAAAAGTTCAATAAAACATTCCGAAAATTTTCATTCTTCTAGTTGTTATTTGCAGCTTTATGGTAAGAACTTATTCCATTAATTTTTTCTTAAATTCCTTCACATTAATTAGTGTAATTTTAGCTATTTTGTTATTAATTTTAAAATTTTGATTCAATTCTGATTATTTTTATAATATGTACAATATTTTTGATTGAAATTATAATTTTGACTTATGATGTTCATTCTGATTTTGAATTGAAAAGCAATTTTTAATTTTCATGAAAAAAAAAAAATATCCTCATTAATATTTAAAAATAAAAATTTTGTTGAATATATTTATACTAAAATTGCGCGATTAAATTATAGATTTTGTTTATATTCAAGTCGGGTAGGGTTTAGTTTGGGGTGTGTAATGGGAATCAATATTAGGTTTAGTTTATGTGTTAGGTTAGATTAAGTTGTTGAAACGTTTTCCATGCATATTCCCTTGAAACCGCAATATTATTCCCAAGGCTAGGAACAGTGTCTTGTCCACCCTATGTCCGGATTTAGGTCTTAATCTTTAAGAATTTTAAAATTTTGCCTTATAATATGAAATATGGGGACCTCAGTTCAAATCCAAATTTTTACATTTTGAAAAAAAAATTTTTTTTTTGTATGCAATAATTTTTTTTTTAATGAAATTTAATGAAATTTGGGTTTGCTATTTAAAGTTTCGGTTGTATTGTAGTGAATGAGTTCGAACCCAAATTTTGCCTACATTCTATTTAAACATAAAAATAAGAAAATAGGTGAAATATTTTTATTAAATCAAAATTATATTAACACTATTAACAGAAAAAAAGCAAGAATTAGTGTTTTGCCTCTCTCTAGGGGCCCAGAAAAGCAAGAAATTACAGTACAAAGTTGTACTGTAATTTTCATCTTTAGTATAAATTAAATAAACAAAATTAAATGAAAAAATCATTACGATTTTAATGATCATAATGATTTTAAAGTTTTTAAAATATAAATTTGTCAGAAATACCCTACATATTATGCATTTACGCTTATTAATGTAAAGTTTTAAGGTTTCATTGAGAAATTTTATAAAACTAGTTTGTTTTTACATTTTGCAACATTATGAAGTTTGGAATTTATTTGAGAGAATGAAATGATGAATGAATACGTTTCAAAATTATCAATTTTATTGTTGATATTTGAATATTTTCATCGTTTGTTCCAATTATATTGAGGTAAACGGCAATAATTCGGTCCCATGCATATAATTTGCTTCTAAAAAAATTTACATTAAGTTACAAATCAAAATTAAATAGGTTTTTAAATTATTTTTTTACAATTAAGTTGATTTTCGAGTCCACAGCGCTTCCGATATAATTTTGAATTTATTATTTAGTTTTTGTGGAGCATGAATAGTTCAATTTTTTCAGAGAATGTTGTAATTTCACCTAAAATTTAAGAAAAAATATATTTTTTATTATTGTGGTTCTATGGTTTTTCTTCAGAGTTAGAAAAATGATTAAAAACATTTAAGACCGCTTTAGGTACATTCACTTAATACTCATTTTCTTGTTAGAGAAACTAAGTAACTAGCAACTATATAGAAACTATATAGAGAGAAACTAAGTATGTTAGCAAATTATTAGAAAATGCAATTTTAAAATATATACAATAATAAAGTTGGGCCAAACCATATTGTAAGTGTGTAAAGAGGGGTTAACATAATGCTCAATTTTAATGGTTAATTGCATGAGCTAAGAAAAATAAAGATACTTTTTAGTGTCATGGAATTTACCGTTGGTTTTTTGCGTTTATAGAAATTTAAAAAAGCTTGTGGTTTTTAAAATATAAGGCGTCAAAAATTCAAATTTTACAAATTTCAAGATGCGATAAGTTGAGAAGGGATGGAGACGGGAAAAAATGTTCTTCTAACGAAATAAAATATTTATGAATATCTAAGAGCTGCTAAAATTTCAGACTCCTGTAAGGTACGATGTAGAAGAAAAATGGTATCAAAAATTTGCATGTTCGTATAAAATTTCAGCTTTCTATCTTCAAAGGTGTAGAAGTTCTGTAAACATGTCCATAATAATTTGTTGATTCGTGTCTATAATAGGATAATATTCTTTTCCATAATATTCTTCTCCATAAGTTTATATTATAGCTTGTTTACGGACTGAATTAGGTACACTAAAAAGATCAAAATAGAAACAAACTGAATAAAAAATTAAAAATTTTATCTAAAAATTTGTTTAAACCGATCGAAACCAATGATGTAGTAAAGGAATATCAAAGTAAGATGTGTTTTAGTCAGAGGTGTGAAAAATTAGTCGAAAATACAGCTGTTTACCATATACAATAAACTTAGAAGCAGTTTTTCTAGTCCAGATTCTTAGATTTGTCTAATTTGAGTTGTTCCAACATTTTTTCTACAAAAATACATATTTCAAACTCCTTGTACAATACATGTCTTCTTTTTGGTATTAAAAATGTTTTGAAAATTGATTCCCGATGCAAATCTCTTAATATTGTTGTTATTGTTGAAAAAAGTTCAATAAAACATTCCGAAAATTTTCATTCTTCTAGTTGTTATTTGCAGCTTTATGGTAAGAACTTATTCCATTAATTTTTTCTTAAATTCCTTCACATTAATTAGTGTAATTTTAGCTATTTTGTTATTAATTTTAAAATTTTGATTCAATTCTAATTATTTTTATAATATGTACAATATTTTTGATTGAAATTATAATTTTGACTTATGATGTTCATTCTGATTTTGAATTGAAAAGCAATTTTTAATTTTCATGAAAAAAAAAAATATCCTCATTAATATTTAAAAATAAAAATTTTGTTGAATATATTTATACTAAAATTGCGCGATTAAATTATAGATTTTGTTTATATTCAAGTCGGGTAGGGTTTAGTTTGGGGTGTGTAATGGGAATCAATATTAGGTTTAGTTTATGTGTTAGGTTAGATTAAGTTGTTGAAACGTTTTCCATGTATATTCCCTTGAAACCGCAATATTATTCCCAAGGCTAGGAACAGTGTCTTGTCCACCCTATGTCCGGATTTAGGTCTTAATCTTTAAGAATTTTAAAATTTTGCCTTATAATATGAAATATGGGGACCTCAGTTCAAATCCAAATTTTTACATTTTGAAAAAAAAATTTTTTTTTTGTATGCAATAATTTTTTTTTTTTTAATGAAATTTAATGAAATTTGGGTTTGCTATTTAAAGTTTCGGTTGTATTGTAGTGAATGAGTTCGAACGCAAATTTTGCCTACATTCTATTTAAACATAAAAATAAGAAAATAGGTGAAATATTTTTATTAAATCAAAATTATATTAACACTATTAACAGAAAAAAAGCAAGAATTAGTGTTTTGCCTCTCTCTAGGGGCCCAGAAAAGCAAGAAATTACAGTACAAAGTTGTACTGTAATTTTCATCTTTAGTATAAATTAAATAAACAAAATTAAATGAAAAAATCATTACGATTTTAATGATCATAATGATTTTAAAGTTTTAAAAATATAAATTTGTCAGAAATACCCTACATATTATGCATTTACGCTTATTAATGTAAAGTTTTAAGGTTTCATTGAGAAATTTTATAAAACTAGTTTGTTTTTACATTTTGCAACATTATGAAGTTTGGAATTTATTTGAGAGAATGAAATGATGAATGAATACGTTTCAAAATTATCAATTTTATTGTTGATATTTGAATATTTTCATCGTTTGTTCCAATTATATTGAGGTAAACGGCAATAATTCGGTCCCATGCATATAATTTGCTTCTAAAAAAATTTACATTAAGTTACAAATCAAAATTAAATAGGTTTTTAAATTATTTTTTTACAATTAAGTTGATTTTCGAGTCCACAGCGCTTCCGATATAATTTTGAATTTATTATTTAGTTTTTGTGGAGCATGAATAGTTCAATTTTTTCAGAGAATGTTGTAATTTCACCTAAAATTTAAGAAAAAATATATTTTTTATTATTGTGGTTCTATGGTTTTTCTTCAGAGTTAGAAAAATGATTAAAAACATTTAAGACCGCTTTAGGTACATTCACTTAATACTCATTTTCTTGTTAGAGAAACTAAGTAACTAGCAACTATATAGAAACTATATAGAGAGAAACTAAGTATGTTAGCAAATTATTAGAAAATGCAATTTTAAAATATATACAATAATAAAGTTGGGCCAAACCATATTGTAAGTGTGTAAAGAGGGGTTAACATAATGCTCAATTTTAATGGTTAATTGCATGAGCTAAGGAAAATAAAGATACTTTTTAGTGTCATGGAATTTACCGTTGGTTTTTTGCGTTTATAGAAATTTAAAAAAGCTTGTGGTTTTTAAAATATAAGGCGTCAAAAATTCAAATTTTACAAATTTCAAGATGCGATAAGTTGAGAAGGGATGGAGACGGGAAAAAATGTTCTTCTAACGAAATAAAATATTTATGAATATCTAAGAGCTGCTAAAATTTCAGACTCCTGTAAGGTACGATGTAGAAGAAAAATGGTATCAAAAATTTTCATGTTCGTATAAAATTTCAGCTTTCTATCTTCAAAGGTGTAGAAGTTCTGTAAACATGTCCATAATAATTTGTTGATTCGTGTCTATAATAGGATAATATTCTTTTCCATAATATTCTTCTCCATAAGTTTATATTATAGCTTGTTTACGGACTGAATTAGGTACACTAAAAAGATCAAAATAGAAACAAACTGAATAAAAAATTAAAAATTTTATCTAAAAATTTGTTTTAAACCGATCGAAACCAATGATGTAGTAAAGGAATATCAAAGTAAGATGTGTTTTAGTCAGAGGTGTGAAAAATTAGTCGAAAATACAGCTGTTTACCTTATACAATAAACTTAGAAGCAGTTTTTCTAGTCCAGATTCTTAGATTTGTCTAATTTGAGTTGTTCCAACATTTTTTCTACAAAAATACATATTTCAAACTCCTTGTACAATACATGTCTTCTTTTTGGTATTAAAAATGTTTTGAAAATTGATTCCCGATGCAAATCTCTTAATATTGTTGTTATTGTTGAAAAAAGTTCAATAAAACATTCCGAAAATTTTCATTCTTCTAGTTGTTATTTGCAGCTTTATGGTAAGAACTTATTCCATTAATTTTTTCTTAAATTGCTTCACATTAATTAGTGTAATTTTAGCTATTTTGTTATTAATTTTAAAATTTTGATTCAATTCTGATTATTTTTATAATATGTACAATATTTTTGATTGAAATTATAATTTTGACTTATGATGTTCATTCTGATTTTGAATTGAAAAGCAATTTTTAATTTTCATGAAAAAAAAAAAATATCCTCATTAATATTTAAAAATAAAAATTTTGTTGAATATATTTATACTAAAATTGCGCGATTAAATTATAGATTTTGTTTATATTCAAGTCGGGTAGGGTTTAGTTTGGGGTGTGTAATGGGAATCAATATTAGGTTTAGTTTATGTGTTAGGTTAGATTAAGTTGTTGAAACGTTTTCCATGTATATTCCCTTGAAACCGCAATATTATTCCCAAGGCTAGGAACAGTGTCTTGTCCACCTTATGTCCGGATTTAGGTCTTAATCTTTAAGAATTTTAAAATTTTGCCTTATAATATGAAATATGGGGACCTCAGTTCAAATCCAAATTTTTACATTTTGAAAAAAAAATTTTTTTTTTGTATGCAATAATTTTTTTTTTTTTAATGAAATTTAATGAAATTTGGGTTTGCTATTTAAAGTTACGGTTGTATTGTAGTGAATGAGTTCGAACCCAAATTTTGCCTACATTCTATTTAAACATAAAAATAAGAAAATAGGTGAAATATTTTTATTAAATCAAAATTATATTAACACTATTAACAGAAAAAAAGCAAGAATTAGTGTTTTGCCTCTCTCTAAGGGCCCAGAAAAGCAAGATATTACAGTACAAAGTTGTACTGTAATTTTCATCTTTAGTATAAATTAAATAAACAAAATTAAATGAAAAAATCATTACAATTTTAATGATCATAATGATTTTAAAGTTTTTAAAATATAAATTTGTCAGAAATACCCTACATATTATGCATTTACGCTTATTAATGTAAAGTTTTAAGGTTTCATTGAGAAATTTTATAAAACTAGTTTGTTTTTACATTTTGCAACATTATGAAGTTTGGAATTTATTTGAGACAATGAAATGATGAATGAATACGTTTCAAAATTATCAATTTTATTGTTGATATTTGAATATTTTCATCGTTTGTTCCAATTATATTGAGGTAAACGGCAATAATTCGGTCCCATGCATATAATTTGCTTCTAAAAAAATTTACATTAAGTTACAAATCAAAATTAAATAGGTTTTTAAATTATTTTTTTACAATTAAGTTGATTTTCGAGTCCACAGCGCTTCCGATATAATTTTGAATTTATTATTTAGTTTTTGTGGAGCATGAATAGTTCAATTTTTTCAGAGAATGTTGTAATTTCACCTAAAATTTAAGAAAAAATATATTTTTTATTATTGTGGTTCTATGGTTTTTCTTCAGAGTTAGAAAAATGATTAAAAACATTTAAGACCGCTTTAGGTACATTCACTTAATACTCATTTTCTTGTTAGAGAAACTAAGTAACTAGCAACTATATAGAAACTATATAGAGAGAAACTAAGTATGTCAGCAAATTATTAGAAAATGCAATTTTAAAATATATACAATAATAAAGTTGGGCCAAACCATATTGTAAGTGTGTAAAGAGGGGTTAACATAATGCTCAATTTTAATGGTTAATTGCATGAGCTAAGAAAAATAAAGATACTTTTTAGTGTCATGGAATTTACCGTTGGTTTTTTGCGTTTATAGAAATTTAAAAAAGCTTGTGGTTTTTAAAATATAAGGCGTCAAAAATTCAAATTTTACAAATTTCAAGATGCGATAAGTTGAGAAGGGATGGAGACGGGAAAAAATGTTCTTCTAACGAAATAAAATATTTATGAATATCTAAGAGCTGCTAAAATTTCAGACTCCTGTAAGGTACGATGTAGAAGAAAAAATGGTATCAAAAATTTTCATGTTCGTATAAAATTTCAGCTTTCTATCTTCAAAGGTGTAGAAGTTCTGTAAACATGTCCATAATAATTTGTTGATTCGTGTCTATAATAGGATAATATTCTTTTCCATAATATTCTTCTCCATAAGTTTATATTATAGCTTGTTTACGGACTGAATTAGGTACACTAAAAAGATCAAAATAGAAACAAACTGAATAAAAAATTAAAAATTTTATCTAAAAATTTGTTTAAACCGATCGAAACCAATGATGTAGTAAAGGAATATCAAAGTAAGATGTGTTTTAGTCAGAGGTGTGAAAAATTAGTCGAAAATACAGCTGTTTACCTTATACAATAAACTTAGAAGCAGTTTTTCTAGTCCAGATTCTTAGATTTGTCTAATTTGAGTTGTTCCAACATTTTTTCTACAAAAATACATATTTCAAACTCCTTGTACAATACATGTCTTCTTTTTGGTATTAAAAATGTTTTGAAAATTGATTCCCGATGCAAATCTCTTAATATTGTTGTTATTGTTGAAAAAAGTTCAATAAAACATTCCGAAAATTTTCATTCTTCTAGTTGTTATTTGCAGCTTTATGGTAAGAACTTATTCCATTAATTTTTTCTTAAATTCCTTCACATTAATTAGTGTAATTTTAGCTATTTTGTTATTAATTTTAAAATTTTGATTCAATTCTGATTATTTTTATAATATGTACAATATTTTTGATTGAAATTATAATTTTGACTTATGATGTTCATTCTGATTTTGAATTGAAAAGCAATTTTAATTTTCATGAAAAAAAAAAAATATCCTCATTAATATTTAAAAATAAAAATTTTGTTGAATATATTTATACTAAAATTGCGCGATTAAATTATAGATTTTGTTTATATTCAAGTCGGGTAGGGTTTAGTTTGGGGTGTGTAATGGGAATCAATATTAGGTTTAGTTTATGTGTTAGGTTAGATTAAGTTGTTGAAACGTTTTCCATGTATATTCCCTTGAAACCGCAATATTATTCCCAAGGCTAGGAACAGTGTCTTGTCCACCCTATGTCCGGATTTAGGTCTTAATCTTTAAGAATTTTAAAATTTTGCCTTATAATATGAAATATGGGGACCTCAGTTCAAATCCAAATTTTTACATTTTGAAAAAAAAATTTTTTTTTTGTATGCAATAATTTTTTTTTTTTTAATGAAATTTAATGAAATTTGGGTTTGCTATTTAAAGTTTCGGTTGTATTGTAGTGAATGAGTTCGAACCCAAATTTTGCCTACATTCTATTTAAACATAAAAATAAGAAAATAGGTGAAATATTTTTATTAAATCAAAATTATATTAACACTATTAACAGAAAAAAAGCAAGAATTAGTGTTTTGCCTCTCTCTAAGGGCCCAGAAAAGCAAGAAATTACAGTACAAAGTTGTACTGTAATTTTCATCTTTAGTATAAATTAAATAAACAAAATTAAATGAAAAAATCATTACAATTTTAATGATCATAATGATTTTAAAGTTTTTAAAATATAAATTTGTCAGAAATACCCTACATATTATGCATTTACGCTTATTAATGTAAAGTTTTAAGGTTTCATTGAGAAATTTTATAAAACTAGTTTGTTTTTACATTTTGCAACATTATGAAGTTTGGAATTTATTTGAGACAATGAAATGATGAATGAATACGTTTCAAAATTATCAATTTTATTGTTGATATTTGAATATTTTCATCGTTTGTTCCAATTATATTGAGGTAAACGGCAATAATTCGGTCCCATGCATATAATTTGCTTCTAAAAAAATTTACATTAAGTTACAAATCAAAATTAAATAGGTTTTTAAATTATTTTTTTACAATTAAGTTGATTTTCGAGTCCACAGCGCTTCCGATATAATTTTGAATTTATTATTTAGTTTTTGTGGAGCATGAATAGTTCAATTTTTTCAGAGAATGTTGTAATTTCACCTAAAATTTAAGAAAAAATATATTTTTTATTATTGTGGTTCTATGGTTTTTCTTCAGAGTTAGAAAAATGATTAAAAACATTTAAGACCGCTTTAGGTACATTCACTTAATACTCATTTTCTTGTTAGAGAAACTAAGTAACTAGCAACTATATAGAAACTATATAGAGAGAAACTAAGTATGTTAGCAAATTATTAGAAAATGCAATTTTAAAATATATACAATAATAAAGTTGGGCCAAACCATATTGTAAGTGTGTAAAGAGGGGTTAACATAATGCTCAATTTTAATGGTTAATTGCATGAGCTAAGAAAAATAAAGATACTTTTTAGTGTCATGGAATTTACCGTTGGTTTTTTGCGTTTATAGAAATTTAAAAAAGCTTGTGGTTTTTAAAATATAAGGCGTCAAAAATTCAAATTTTACAAATTTCAAGATGCGATAAGTTGAGAAGGGATGGAGACGGGAAAAAATGTTCTTCTAACGAAATAAAATATTTATGAATATCTAAGAGCTGCTAAAATTTCAGACTCCTGTAAGGTACGATGTAGAAGAAAAATGGTATCAAAAATTTTCATGTTCGTATAAAATTTCAGCTTTCTATCTTCAAAGGTGTAGAAGTTCTGTAAACATGTCCATAATAATTTGTTGATTCGTGTCTATAATAGGATAATATTCTTTTCCATAATATTCTTCTCCATAAGTTTATATTATAGCTTGTTTACGGACTGAATTAGGTACACTAAAAAGATCAAAATAGAAACAAACTGAATAAAAAATTAAAAATTTTATCTAAAAATTTGTTTAAACCGATCGAAACCAATGATGTAGTAAAGGAATATCAAAGTAAGATGTGTTTTAGTCAGAGGTGTGAAAAATTAGTCGAAAATACAGCTGTTTACCTTATACAATAAACTTAGAAGCAGTTTTTCTAGTCCAGATTCTTAGATTTGTCTAATTTGAGTTGTTCCAACATTTTTTCTACAAAAATACATATTTCAAACTCCTTGTACAATACATGTCTTCTTTTTGGTATTAAAAATGTTTTGAAAATTGATTCCCGATGCAAATCTCTTAATATTGTTGTTATTGTTGAAAAAAGTTCAATAAAACATTCCGAAAATTTTCATTCTTCTAGTTGTTATTTGCAGCTTTATGGTAAGAACTTATTCCATTAATTTTTCTTAAATTCCTTCACATTAATTAGTGTAATTTTAGCTATTTTGTTATTAATTTTAAAATTTTGATTCAATTCTGATTATTTTTATAATATGTACAATATTTTTGATTGAAATTATAATTTTGACTTATGATGTTCATTCTGATTTTGAATTGAAAAGCAATTTTTAATTTTCATGAAAAAAAAAAAATATCCTCATTAATATTTAAAAATAAAAATTTTGTTGAATATATTTATACTAAAATTGCGCGATTAAATTATAGATTTTGTTTATATTCAAGTCGGGTAGGGTTTAGTTTGGGGTGTGTAATGGGAATCAATATTAGGTTTAGTTTATGTGTTAGGTTAGATTAAGTTGTTGAAACGTTTTCCATGTATATTCCCTTGAAACCGCAATATTATTCCCAAGGCTAGGAACAGTGTCTTGTCCACCCTATGTCCGGATTTAGGTCTTAATCTTTAAGAATTTTAAAATTTTGCCTTATAATATGAAATATGGGGACCTCAGTTCAAATCCAAATTTTTACATTTTGAAAAAAAAATTTTTTTTTTGTATGCAATAATTTTTTTTTTTTTAATGAAATTTAATGAAATTTGGGTTTGCTATTTAAAGTTTCGGTTGTATTGTAGTGAATGAGTTCGAACCCAAATTTTGCCTACATTCTATTTAAACATAAAAATAAGAAAATAGGTGAAATATTTTTATTAAATCAAAATTATATTAACACTATTAACAGAAAAAAAGCAAGAATTAGTGTTTTGCCTCTCTCTAAGGGCCCAGAAAAGCAAGAAATTACAGTACAAAGTTGTACTGTAATTTTCATCTTTAGTATAAATTAAATAAACAAAATTAAATGAAAAAATCATTACAATTTTAATGATCATAATGATTTTAAAGTTTTTAAAATATAAATTTGTCAGAAATACCCTACATATTATGCATTTACGCTTATTAATGTAAAGTTTTAAGGTTTCATTGAGAAATTTTATAAAACTAGTTTGTTTTTTACATTTTGCAACATTATGAAGTTTGGAATTTATTTGAGACAATGAAATGATGAATGAATACGTTTCAAAATTATCAATTTTATTGTTGATATTTGAATATTTTCATCGTTTGTTCCAATTATATTGAGGTAAACGGCAATAATTCGGTCCCATGCATATAATTTGCTTCTAAAAAAATTTACATTAAGTTACAAATCAAAATTAAATAGGTTTTTAAATTATTTTTTTACAATTAAGTTGATTTTCGAGTCCACAGCGCTTCCGATATAATTTTGAATTTATTATTTAGTTTTTGTGGAGCATGAATAGTTCAATTTTTTCAGAGAATGTTGTAATTTCACCTAAAATTTAAGAAAAAATATATTTTTTATTATTGTGGTTCTATGGTTTTTCTTCAGAGTTAGAAAAATGATTAAAAACATTTAAGACCGCTTTAGGTACATTCACTTAATACTCATTTTCTTGTTAGAGAAACTAAGTAACTAGCAACTATATAGAAACTATATAGAGAGAAACTAAGTATGTTAGCAAATTATTAGAAAATGCAATTTTAAAATATATACAATTATAAAGTTGGGCCAAACCATATTGTAAGTGTGTAAAGAGGGGTTAACATAATGCTCAATTTTAATGGTTAATTGCATGAGCTAAGAAAAATAAAGATACTTTTTAGTGTCATGGAATTTACCGTTGGTTTTTTGCGTTTATAGAAATTTAAAAAAGCTTGTGGTTTTTAAAATATAAGGCGTCAAA